>NC_139926.1:8475150-8560150 GCF_963514095.1 Eutrigla gurnardus
CAGTGGGAACTCTGCTTACAGCGTTTAGGAACCAATTAAAGCAGCACAAGCTATTAACATTAGCAACATTAGCTAGAGGAGTGAGTGTGTGTGTGTGTGTGTGTGTGTGTGTGTGTGTGTGTGTGTGTGTGTGTGTGTGTGTGTGTGTGTGTGTGTGTGTGTGTGTGTGTGTGTGAGTGCCTGTTTGTGGAAAGATGACAATTCAATATAGAAGTGTCAGTCATTTGCCAAGCAGTTCTTACAGGAGCTAAAGTGACTAACTGACTGACAAGCTGTTGACTGATGAGTCTCTGAGTGCAATCAAGTGACAAAATAAATGACAAGAATAGAGTAGGGGGATGATTCGGGAGGATATTACGGGGAGGTATATCCGAACTTTAACAAGTTTGTGAATGGCTGTGATTATAATACAATGTCTGTGAAGATGGCATGTGATTGCTCAGGTGGGGGTGGGGGGTCTTCAGGTCTTCTGGAGCGGGAGGGCTCGGAGAGGGGCAACAGCGATTCTGGTGAGTGTAATTATCCACGTACTCTGCACCTCACACAATAGAGTGTGATTTGATAGAGACGAGCAGCCTTGATGGGGCCTCGGCCGTCGCGTCCCGGGTTCACCAAACTGATTTTTGGGATTCATCCGATAAGAAACACTTTCCAGTGGTCGTCTGAGACTGAGAATGGATGGACTTGACAAACTTTTGTTGGGAAATTCTTCATAGGTTTGTTAATTGACAGTCTTAACAGTCTCATAACATGTACATGTGACCTGTTTAGGATACAGAATGAAGGATAGAAGAGTTGATCCTGCTGGGGAAAGTATAAAGAAGAGAAAAACAGTGCTGGTATCAGTATGCTAACATGCGGATGTTTAGTGAAAAGTTGAAAGCTGAACGTTGCTCAGTGGAGTTGTTTTTGTTGAAGTTTGTTTCAGATTAAATTAGATTTACAATTTATGAACTCATTATCCACTTTTTGTAGGCATCTCTTCCCATTTTAAGTCCATGGGGAAAATATTTTTGGGTCAAATGGCATCAAGTAATTAAGTTGTATTTCTACAGTTTGGCTTATGACGTATTTGCTTGAAAGTCTGCCGTTCTTACTGGGGGCTGGATGTTTAGCAGCTATAATGTTTACCATATTCACCTTCGTCTTCGTCTGCCATGTTGCATGCTGACATTTATTAAATTTAATTATTTAGGCTGACAGGAATGGCATGTGAGTTATGGAAGCATGTTTCAATCAAATCTATACTACACAGTATATATATACCAAAAATCAAGATATATATATCCTCTGAGAAAAATGAATGCCTGTTCACGATTTTGTCCCAGTCCCTTTGCTATACATGCAGCAACTCAAAGGATGAGTGAAACTTTGACCTTGTGGTGACGCTAGGGGATAAGTAGGGGGATCACTGAAATGAGCTTCCTCATCCTCTGGGGAACATGAATAGCTGTACCACATTTATTGGCAATATATTTGTTGAGTTATTTAAGTCTGCACCAAAATGATGGACCAACTAAACAACAGACCAAACTCTAATTTCTTTTATCTAAACTTTTCCATTAAAACTCAGTCTGTCATCTCCCTGCTGCCATATTTAATGCATATAACGAAGGAGCAGATAATGTTGGACGTCTAATTGTTCGCCAGGAGAGGTAGAAACACGCAGCGCCATTGTCTGCCTGCCTTTTGTAGTTTGTTAAAAGGTGGATAAATAAGATGCAATTTAGAGACTTTTAGGAGATGATTTTTTCCCCCCTCCTGCCTTTAATCACGGTGAAATTACCTCTGGGTGAGGGCTGTCATTAAAATAGAAGAGGCACTTGCTTCTTGGATGCTCAAGGCGAGCGTGAAGCGCTAATAGCACAGTGCTTCAATGGCGCGAACAGTTTTAACTGACCCTATATTATCCTGCTGTGCGTGTAGTCGTGTCTACACCGCCCACTCCCTGAAGAATTCTTATGATGGTCTATTTCTAGTTTGTCACAGCTGTTGACGGTGATAAATACAGTGAAAAGATGTCTTCCAAAGCCGCAGAACCATGGAGAAATGTATTTCCCTGCTAGATTTTTAGCTCAATGCAGCACACGTACATTGCTGCAGATCAGTCGCTATTACCCTCAACACAAGCTTGATTTTTCTTTTGCTTTTGCTTCCACGTAGAAGTCAAAGTGACTCCGGCTGTACGTACACCATTATTGCTGCTGTTTCCTGTCTCAGAGGCCCAGGTTTGGCCCTGGGTGTATGTCCCTCAGGGTGGCTTCTGGCCCCGGGCTAGAGGACCCTGCCAGCAGGCAAGAAGTGACAGGCCCAACAACCTCCAGATGTTAGCCTGCATTAGGGTCTGACAGCTTGTCATGTCACCGCCTACACTACCACACAGTTCCATCACCTCCCATCTGCTGCCCAACACCTCCTGAGGGAGAGATGGGGGGGGGGGATACAGCAACTTTAGTACCCATTAATGCACATAAAAAAGACAATACAATTAGGGAATATGCCCATAACAAATTTAAGGCATTTAGCTCAAAAGCAATCACATAAAATAGAGCAGAATTCATTAGCTGACTCATGTTTTTCAAAAGTGAAAAAACAAAATTAGGCTCTATATAATGTTATATATACTGTATACTGTATATAAAGCTGGATTCAGCTTCTTGGGATTCCGTGCTTCTCTGTTTAATGTCATATCATTACCACATCAACATGGTCAATCAATCAAGGAAATTATTCACAAATTAATCAATAATGAAAATAACTGTTAGTTGTTGCCCTAATATAGAAAGTCTTTAGCGTGATACACAACTTGATGAAGTGAGGAACTTGCTGTTTGTAAGTGATCATTCATGATTCCATGTCATTATTAAAACCTTAATTAAAAATGACTAAAATAATTATATTTATGTACAAATATTAGCATTACACACCAAAGAAAGCCATGTTGATGAATTATTTGCACAGAATTGCCTGGTTGATCTATGCAATGATTTTTGAGACAGACCCAAAGGAAAATAGCTTGATGATTGGCTCCCTCTCCTGGACTTACAGTGTAACATCATGTACAGTCTACAATCTACTGATTTTACAGAAAGCTCGGTCTCATCATTGCTGTGACCACTGACCATAGCCATGGATAAGTGTTACTGTAAATAATTGCATCTTTAATTGGAAACTGCTCAATTGGAAACATTTGGCAGTTTCAGAATAGCATCTTAATTATATTTATTTATACATCAACGACATCCAACAGGGTTTTCTCAAAATGGGGGCACAAGTAGATTTGCTTATCAGCATAAATTTGATAAGCCCATATAAACCTATTATATGCACTCTAGTAGCTGTAGCTGTGACAGGTCAGTCATGCAGCAGACGATTATTAAGCAACAAAAAAATGGCAGGCAATTAACAAGGTGTTATTTAGCTTATGAGCAGCAGAGGACAGGAAAAAGCTTACAATTGGTAATGAGTGCAGCAGCAGCACATGCAGTAGAATATATCAGAAGTTTAGAAGTAATTATAATACTGTAAGCAGAATAGCAAAGTGATGCATGAACCAACTTTTTTTATGTAAGCAGCTATTTTATTTATTAAAATGTGCACCACCTGTTTTTGAGAAGCTTTGTCAAAACCTAATCAGTGTTAAAGTTATTTAATGTCACAACAATTCCAGTGAAGCAATCGTTGGCTGTGAACTTCTTCGATCCCAGGCTCCCTCCAACAATGCTCATACAAATGTGTAAACAGAAAATCAAGCAAGTAAACATGAGAAACAGCAGAAGTTGTGAAGTGATGTTTACACGAGTAAAGCCAATATAAAAGATGACCTTCTACTAGAAGCCTGTTTACAGTGAGTCGATGGAAACACTGCAGCAATCTGCTGTCAAGAGGAAATCTGCACAAAATCAATTCAGCCCACTTTCAAGTTATTCATTCCTCCGTGTATCCTGGCTGAATAGGTTTCGTGTAGGCCAAGCCAGGATGAAGAGGAGCCACTAAGTCAAGCCAGGTGTAAGTCATTCGGATAAACGCACGTTCACGACTTTCTTCAATAGACCACGGTGTCGATCACAGATGTACTGATGCAGGCATGGATGTTTTTCTGGCTGTAAGAAACGAGAAAAAGCGTGGCAGACTGAGAGCGAAGCCTAAAAATCTACATTTACGAACCACGGCTCTAAAATGAAACCGTCATGATTGTACCATTGAAGCGCTTACTTGTTATTTGTATGTTCCTGTGTGTAACTAACTCTATTTTATTGAGCGGCTTGTAGGCTACTATATGGTCTCGGTGAATGAAAGTTCCTCGTGCTTAAGTGCACGTTATACTGGAATATCCGGGACTCTTATTTTGAAAAGGTATAAACAGGAAGTGTTCCGTCTGCAATACGCTAGTCTGTCTGCCTCTTAAAACACACTGTAGGCTAAATTATTGTTTTAACAAGGTCTATGGAAATAACCTCTTTTATTTTATTATTTATTTCATGTCTTAATTATGATTATTATTATTGTCAACCACATGAGTTATGTTGGTTAACAGACTGAACTTTTATTGCACAACTTGAGTCCACGATCTAGCGTTAAACATTAGCATTAGCATAGCTGGAAATTAGCATTTTCTACTAAACGTGCGGTTTGTTGTCAAAACTAAGAGCCAATCAGCTCTTTGATAGGGCGACAGCAAGACGTTTCCCATCATGCCCTGGGTCTTGCAGTCGGTTTAGAGCAACTGCGGCGCCTGGCTCTAAAATCTGCGGCCGCCTTGATCTTGTGAGACTATCGTTGACCACGTGTTCATGACAACAGAGTAAGTCAGGATCAAGTCGGGATCAAACTAACCGGCATGCATTGTGCAGCGATCGCCGGTGATGGATTCTGCGCAGGCCTGGCTCATCTCCAATGGGCCTACTATCTGTGTGAGCGCAGTAAAACAGTTGCCACACATTTATATGTTGCCCTTAGGACTGACTTCATTGAAAACACCTTTCAAAACTCTAATGTTTACGATGTTAAAATACTAACAATAGGCTGATAAAGGCCTATGTGGTATTTAAATGCAGTTTCATAAAATATAAGGCAAAATACATCGATACGAACATGGAATAACTGTAAAAAAAAAAACACAGCGATGAGAGTGGATGCTGACTGACAGATAAGGCACCAGGGTCTGGAGCAGGCTGACTGCACAGGATATCTCCATGGTAACTTATGTGCCACTTCTTTCATGAAACTGAGTCAAGGCTAAATTTAGCCAGGATAACTGGAAAATCCCAGCTTAATCCTCGGTCTAGGTTTTGTGAAATAGCGTTCAGGAGGGAAAATCCAAGATACCAGCAGCAGTGGGGAAGGTGACAAACAGGAAGTGGCATAATTTGAACAGCTGGATGACAATAATGAACATAGACTGTATGAACAACAGCAGCAGAGCTAAAGGGTCACAGGGCATTGACAGTCTACTAAATTGTGGCTTCTTCAATTTGGGGCCTTATTTTATTTTTATTTTTATAGTTTCATTATTCCAGCAATATTGTAATTGTTTATTTATATTGGTTACAAAAACATGGTATGCACCAAAGTAACCGTTTTCCAAAGAAGTCTTAAGGAGCAACACATGGAGTCAGGTTGTAAAAAAAAACAAAAAAGCATCAGTTTAGATTTAGATGATCACGTTAACAGTTTATCAGGAGGTAAACAGAAAGCTAGCTTACCTGAAGCGTTGGTAAAAGTGTCTCTTTGGGTGGAAAAACGGTTGTCCTGTACGGAAGCGTATTGTATTCACTTGAGTAATTTTTTTTTGGGGTTTGTTTTTTGGAGTAATTATTCCTGTTTTTCTGAGTAATTTATTTCTGTGGTCTGTTTTTCTGAGTAATTTTTTTTTGGTCTGTTTTTCTGAGTAATTTTTTTTTGTTTGGTTGTTTTTCTGACTAATTATTTTTCCTGATTTTCTGAGTAATTCTTTTCCTGTTTTTCGGAGTAATTTATTTTCTGTTTTTCGTGGTAATTTTTTTTCTGTTTTTCGTGGTAATTTTTTTTCTGTTTTTCGGAGTAATTTTTTTTCTGAATTATCGCGATACTTCGAACTCCCGCGAGAACCTGCAAGTGACTCCCATGGACCTGTAGTGACTCCTGCATACACATGCCCCATCTTCAGCTATTCAGCCGCAAAGTCCTCAGGTGCCTGCGTAAAGTGGATACACTTATGGTAATACCATCTATATGACTCAAAGACAGGACTATCTCCCAGTGTCTTAATCCCAGATCAAAGTAGAACTTGATCAAACTAAACAAGTCGGTCATGTTGGCCTCCATTATCGAGCTTTCACAAAGGAATGAATGCGTCTATTGTTTCAAATGCTGTCTAAACTCAGAAAAAAAATTATTCAGAAAATCAGAAAAAAATTACTCTGAAAAACAGAAAAAAAAAAAAATTACTCCGAAAAACAGACAAAAAAAAATTACTCAGAAAAACAGACAAAAAAAATTTACTCCGAAAAACAGACCAAAAAAATTACTCCGAAAAACAGACCAAAAAATTAATTACTCCGAAAAACAGACCAAAGAAATAAATTACTCAGAAAAACAGACCAAAGAAATAAATTACTCAGAAAAACAGAAATAATTACTCCAAAAAACAAACCAAAAAAAAATTACTCAAGTGAATGCAATACGCTTCCGTAGTCCTGCACAGATATGGATATTAAATAAAAAACAATGGTTTTACCAAACATTGTTTGGTTGTTTTATGACGGATTTCCGAGTTCGAATGCTCATTCCCACTCGGCAAATCACCCGGATGAAGCACACTGCAAAAAATGTGTCCTACATTAAAAAATACTGCTTAAGGAAATATAATTAGGGAAATGTAAGCCTACTTAAATAAAACTAAAAGTAGCACATCAATGGAGAAAATGTTAAATCCTTACTGAGTAAGCCTACTCATAATGTATAAAACTTTAATTTCATTTCACAACATTTTATTTGTTGACTAAATAATTTCTCCATTAATGGATTGATTGTTGTACAAATTATCTAAAAAAATTGTTATAAATGACATCACAACATAGGCTGCACGGTGGTGTAGTGGGTAGCACTCTCGCCCCACAGCAAGAGGGTCCTGGGTTCGATTCCTGGGTCGGCCCGGGTTCCTTCTGTGTGGAGTTTGCATGTTCTCCCCGTGTAAGCGTGGGTTCTCTCTGGGTTCTCCGGCTTCCTCCCACAGTCCAAAGACATGCAGGATGGGGATAGGTTCATTGATGACTCTAAATTGCCCGTAGGTGTGAATGTGAGAGTGAATGGTTGTTGGTCTCTACATGTTGGTCCTGTGATAGACTGGCGTCCTGTCCAGGGTGAACCCTGCCTTCGCCCAATGACAGCTGGGATCGGCTCCAGCCCCCCCGCGACCCTGAATACAGGATAAGCGGTAGATAATCCCAGAGCCCACTGTGTCACCTTCACAATGTTTGTTTGTTCTTAATGAACAACAGTCTAAACCTGAAAAATCCCAAATTATGGAAAAAGAAATAAAACATTTTAATCATAACCTCTTCACATTTGAGAAACCAAAATCCTGAAAAGATGAATGAATTGAAAAATTACTAAATTATAATCAAAAGGGTTGCCAATTATTATTCTGTGAATTTGTTTGATCAACTAATATTCCAGCAGTAATCCGTACTTCTACGTAAAACCTTCAGATGTAATGCAAAATGTGCAATACATCCGTCTGAATTGTAGATTATAACCATAGAGTGGCATGAGATTAAAATCCTCAAGTTAGTGTTTCTAAATACTTAAATAATTGTAATGCTGTGTTTCTTTAGTCTACCCTATTTATATAAATGCATACACACTCTTGCCCATACAGTTGAAATATTTAGTTTTCAGACACAATCCTTTGTTTATTCCTATTTAAATGCATCAGTAATCACTTTTGACCAGGTGCAATCATTACAGGTAAGACATTTGCAAATTATTCCAACTAAGGCCCGTTAGGGGGCCAGTAAAAATAGCCCAAATCTGCAAAAGCCATTAAGTTTTACTTATTTATAAAGGTAGTTACTTGGAAAAGATGAATGGTTAACCTAAACCTCCAAATTGTATTCAATAATATACTATTGAACCTGAACCTGCCCCACTTATTATTAGAGATGTGAATGTGTGCGTAAGATTCGATGTCATGTGAGAGTAACAGTACAACGGGGACAGGAAGAGGAAAAAGACTACACGTATGAGACTGAAAGATAAATGGCCACAAGAGCATTTGGTCAGGAAAAGATAACTTTATTTAGTCTGGGATACATACTCTTGTTACTCTTGATTACTTGTCAGATAGAAAACACAGTAGCTTTTCAAAATAAAAGCAAGGTCCATTAAATTAATTATATTTATTTATGTTTTTTAAAACACACTTCAATAAATACTTTTTTCTTCTTTTGGTCTTTTTTTTTTCTCTCTCTCTCTATTTTACAAAAACATACATTGACTGTAAGAACAGGGAACAACACTGGATTAAAGGGCAGCGGTGCAGACGCACGTCAGCAACAGACACTGCAGATGCCACGGCTAATATTGAACCTAGTACACCTTTACACATTTCCATTTGTTTACGCAACTTTTGTCCACATCACTATGGCAGGTATAAACAGCTCGTTCAATTATTCAAATGAAAGTGAAGCACAATTTGACCACCGGTCTGCAAAGATAGCATCACACGCTGACGAGCACAGAGAGAGCTAGAGGTTAAGACACGTGGGTAACAGAGGTACAGTGCATCCCAATGCAGCACCCTCTCTGTAGCATGGACCTGTCTACCATTCCATGCTGCCAACTCAGACATTGCACCTCAGCGGCAGAGCTTTCACATCTGCTCCATTTTGTTTAAAGAGTATAAAGGGAAATAAGGTAGTCCACACTTCAGGCATCAGGGTGCAGCATTGAGTTGCAAACCAAATACAATATACTGAACATCATAAAGCACTGTAGTGAGTGTGGCTGCAGCGCCTTTTGCAGAGGTAAACATATCATCAGGTCAGTGCGGTGACAGGTAAAGCAGATGTGTGAGGCATGGAGAAGGATAGGAAAAAATGCTTCTTACCTAAAAACCCTACTTATTGAATGTTTAAAGGGCCGGTGTTTCCACAAGTCAGCTTCGCTTCCTGCAACTCGCGTTCACTTAGCCTCACTGCTGACTGTTTTCCAGAACTTCACAAACTTTAGGAACTTGAAACAGGCGATCCATCAGCGTGAATATCACGCTGAGCTTTTAATATTGTGTGCCAACACAATGGGAGGATGGACTGCTGTGGAGAAATCAATCATCCATGAGCTCCATGGAACAAATGATGAAAATGTTGCTTGTGAGACAGATACTGTCTTCTTGCAAACACAATGCTGTGCATGTCCCAATTCAGTTACCTTCATTTGCCTCATCACAATACGACATTTAAGCGACTTTAAGAAAGTCTGCGTGCTGACTACTGATATTAACTGCAACCAAAAGCTGCCTGAAGTCTCCATAGAAGCCATATTTGGAAACTTGACGCTACCGTGCAAAGTGACCTGTTGGGACCTCCCAGCCTCATGAAACATCACAACCACAAACAAGACCTCGGCCACTCAGAGGATGTATGGTCCTCGTTTTAAAGTCAAAAACAGGATTCCTGAGCAGTTTCCAAAACAGAAGTGCTCGCCATACAATCGAAAATGTCAAAGTAAAAAGTTTTTGATACATATATTTCAAATACACTGGTACGTGTATGAAATGGTTCAGTCATTTGATTAAATCATGCCAAAACACAGGTAATTACACGTTGCTTTGTATGCAGTCGTCAGTCCCTTGAGAACTTCTTTGTAAATATAGTACGTACCTAATGAATTATTCTCAGAACGAGGTTCAACTTCACTAGAAAAGAGCTCATTACTGAAACGTGACCCCTTGACCCCTCATGTTCACCTACAAAAGGTAAACCCTGTGACTTCCGTCTTCCGCCGTATCGCCTGTCCGCTCTTTGTGTTCTCCGTGTCAGCGGGCATGTAAACCGGAACACAGAAAGATAATACTGCGGTTTGTTTTACTGGACATGGTGCATCATTAATGCAGAGAGGTCCTCCCTGCAGGTAAGCGGAGCTCCCAGAGAGGTCCTATTGAAGATTGCAGTTTTCATATTCTTGAGCACGCCTCTCAGGGCCAGCGGAGTCCCTCCGCATTTCAGAGGAAACATGGCAAGTCCTTTGGCAATGAGTGTGTATGTGGGAGAACCTGTTTGCACAATCAGGCCAGGAATTAGGGCACCGGGGTATCATGACAGGCGTGAGCACACCAGCGTATGCACACACATCTCTCGGCCTCCAGCGAGTTGGGATGGTATAAATAGAACAAGACAAGAGGTGCTGTCACTCTTGTCTATTGCTCCCGGCCAATTATGATACTCTGCAGGTGTGCCCAGCCAACCGCACACACAATCAAAGTGAGTCCAATATCAGACCCTTCCTCCTCTCCTTCTATATGCTCAGTCATCCAGGCCATGATAATCTCTTCATAATCTAAGAAAAGGTTCTTTTTCTATCCTTCAACCTTTGCTTTCTCTTCAATACAAGTCGTCTACGCACAAACATTCACATCCTCCTGTGGCGATGACTCAGAACATCAGCTCCCCACCTGCAGCCAACAACAACAGGATGGAGAAAAGTGGAGGTATGAAAGAGGTTAATCGTATTTCTTTAAAAGGAAAGGAATGTGGAGATGAATGAAAGGCAGCAGAACAGAGTACAAAAATACAGGATGCCATTCAGAGCATAACAGTAGTCCTGCACAAGCACTTAAAGAGGGGTCAGCAGACCCCGGTGTCGTGGCCCATGTTTCAGTGTTTCTCATTACATCCTGTGGACCAGCTGGGTCGATCAGCTGGTGAGATGTAACGATGTTTCGCTGTGATCCTCGTCGGCCCACCTTCCTGCCTCCCTCAAAGGGCAGAATAAACATTTGCAGCGGCTTCTGTTCAAACGTTCTCTCAAGTCGCCCGTCAGCCTCAGGCCTGCTTTGTTCACGTTTGCATGATTAGGTGGAAATCCATGTTCAGTTCCATCACATTACCAATGCAATGAATCAAACGGACCCTTTCCTAACACACCTGCCCTACTTGATCTTTTAGAATGAAATAAATCTTCCATAAAACATGTTAACTGCTTGGGAACTAAGAAAAACAAACATGGACTAATGATGAACCTTCAACTCATTCTAAATCCTGAAAATCACCCACATGGGAAATACATTGTTTGTTCACCAGAGAACATCGCAGCGTTACGAGATACGAGAATGTGAGTACAAAAGCTAAAAGTTAAAAGAACAAATATCTGTGTTTTTTTTTGTTTGTTTTTTAAGAAACACGCAGTTACACTCAAAGGCCAAGAGGAACAACATCACTCGCAGGTAAGCACGACGCTGAGCCATGACCAGTAGCACCTGTTGGACTCCAAACACATGTAGAAGCATCGCGCTGTAAAGTTAGTCATCTTGTTTTCAATCCTTCAGTCAGGACCACGTTGAGTCACACAGCCTCCTCGTCACTTACCATCAGTGTTATTGCTACATCAATACAGTGTACTTCATCAACGCTGCACACACACACACACACACACACACATGTACAGACTCAAAGCTTCCATGACCCCACATGTGAGGAGGTTACATGATCCCTCACATGTACATGTAGTACCACGGTATCAACACACACGTCCACCACTCCTCCAATTACCATCTCTCTCCTCCACCTCCACCTCCTCTTCTCCTCGTGTTTCAGTCGTCCCCTCTCTGGAGTCGACATAACAGGCTCAAAGGCCATCAGGTGGAGTTAACAAGAGCCCAAGCCCCCGTGTGTGTGTGTGTGTGTGTGTGTGTGTGTGCTCTGCTGCTGGTTATTTCAAGGGGATTTGGTGTACTCTGGTTAAAGTTTAGAAATCCACAGAATCTGTCACCTCCGGTGGGTGTTTCAGCTAATCTGCTGTTATTTCCAAACTCCCAAACCTCCTTTTTAATCACTCATACTTTACTGTATTTTTTGACGGTTTTTGTGTCTCTTTTTGAACTCTTTGCATGTCTTTGTCATCGTTTTGGTCTCTTTGTAGTCTTTGTGTGTCTCTTTGTGGTCATTTTGAGTCTCTTCCTGGTTGGTACGAGTCTCTGTGAGGGACAGTTTGTAGGTGAGGGCCGGGGGGCTTCCTGACAGTCGGCCAGCTCAGTAATCCATCCATGATCTCAAGGCTTACTTTATGTGACATCATTGTAAATGGATTAAAAGCTTTGTCTACTCCTTAAGGGGCTCCAGAACTCTATTGTTGTCTCTTATGTTACTCTAATGCATAAGTCCAATTAACTCTAGTTAAAAACAAAAGTAGGAGTACGATAAAACTAAAAAAATAAGTATTACACTAAAAATATAGACTACTTTAATAAGTTTCCACCTGTGTGTTTTTTGTGGGTCACATCCTGTCAATAAATCTCTTCCAGCCCCTTCCACCAGCAACAACACTGTAAACACACACACACACACACACACAGGTAAGTGTGTTGCCTTCCCAGGGGGACGAGCTGAAATGCTGAGGAAGAGAATACCTTGTTCCATCAGCTCTACATTCTGCATTCTGCCTCTGAACAACAACAGGACCGTAAACATCCGCCCCACGACAGCCCCGTTGTCACAAACCATTCAGGGGTCTATCATCTCATCTCTAATGAGGGAAAACCCGCAGAGTCACACTGTAGGATCACACGTTTTCTCACAGAAAAGTAAGCAGGTGCCGTCAAAGGTTCGGGGACCCCGTGTGGAGAGTCTTTGCTCTCTTTTCCACAGCATGGGGACGACATTCATGAAAAGCCTCTCTGCAGGCCGGGGACCGCCGGTGATAAACTGATGAACTCATTGTAAGGCTTTAACAGATATACTGCTCTGGTCTAGGCTAGTCTAGACACATACTGCACTGTATAAAGGGATACACTCTGCCAGCCTCCCGTGGTGCTTTTAATACCTGCACTTTCCCCCCCCCCCTGTCTTTCTCGCTCTCCTATCTCCTCGTCTCGTTACTTTCTGTAAGTCCACTCCCTTTTCGTCAGATGCGGCCGTTGCCGTGGGTGCTGCTCCGGCGGCCAGACAGAGGGTGGGAGGAGTAGTGCAGCTCGGCGGTGGAGAAGGTGGAGGACGAGGAGTTGGAGGAAGAGGAGGAGGTGAGTCCACAGGCTTCGCAGGCCAGAGCCAGCTGCCTCAGGGCATCCAGGGAATCCATCTTGGCTCCCCGTAACAGATCGGTCTGACCCTGCAGCACACAGGAAGACGCATGAATGCAATGCATTTCAAGTAAAGCAAGTAGATGCTTTTGTTGAGGCTGAAAAGTTGCTCTTCCCTTTTCTTGGATCCAAAATCGAGCAGATCCAAATGTTTTAGTGGCGAGTGTATTTAATGGCTTCTTATGAGCCAGGTTTCATCTGTTCTTTCCCCTCATATCAGAATCACACCTCTTCAGTTAAATATAGTTAAAGACAGACAATTTAATGCTTTTGATTCATTGCAAAAAAGCTAACAGGGTGCTTAAGTGGTCTGTCATGTCAAATTTAAGTAGTGACTAAAATGTTCTTTTTTTTTTTTTGCAAAGATGAATAATTAGCAACAAGCCAATAGATGCCACCATGCAATAAATAACCATTTTGAATTTGCTCTGAACCATAGAGTGACTTTGTTCCTCTTTATCGTATTCAACTTTGTATGGAAAGTGGAGTTGCACTTATAAGTTACAGTCATGAACAGAACAAAAGACATAAGGGTGGACTGTGAAAAGCTGAATTCTTCTTTTCAAATGAGAAATTCACAGCCTGATTGCTGAACTCCGATTAAATCTGCAGAAGACAATCAGCTTCTCCTCTCCAAGTGAGTCTCGGACGTGACATACTTAATATAAAATGGAAGGGAAAAAGCACATTACGACTCGAACACTAGAAATCCTGAGTATATATTTCTATCCTCATGAGCACCTTCAGCACAGTGATGTTCCAGGTGAAACTCTCCACAGCTTTGCTCTGCTTGCGTCCCTTCAGGCCCTCCTTCTCCCCGAGCCGAGACAGCTCCTCGTGGAAGTCCATCCCTGCAGACACACAGCGACATGTTCATCAGCTTACAGGAGTGGGCATCAACTATTCAAACCCAGGTTGCTATGTACGAGTGGGTTTTGCTTGAATCATATCTTGACGGACTGGTTGCCAGAGTCTGGATTTACATATTTACGCCAAAGCGAAGCGCCGTCCCTTGTGACATTTACATCGTCGGTTAAAGGTCGGGAGTTATCTAAGCCAGTGAGAAGGTCAAATAATACACAGGCTCAATTGTGTAGAAGCAAACCTTCCCACTGTGAATGCTGCATCACACCTGCATATTAATGCAACACAGAACCGCTGCGTGCAGATTTATTATAAACATCACGCTTTTATAAAAAAACAACTGTCTCATTCCAAAAAGTACAAAAAATGAGAGCGACTTTGGTTCCCTTCTAATTAAAAGTCCATACTAACGAATGTTTGAGACTCAAACTGTCCAGCGAGCAGTAAGGATACCTCCACGTGTATCGTTGTTTACTGACAGGCTCAGACTCTCTCAGGAGCCGCCCTCATTAGTTAGTTTGCCTGTTTGATCTGCAGATATGGAGAATTTTTTTTAGGATTCAGGCATTTTGTGCACCGCAGTCTTTTTATTAATGAGAGCTCTTCAAAACCATTTTCTCTCAGTTCATTATGGCCTCGTCATCCATCTCTCACTGTGGGCTAGATTTACTAACACACTGTGCCCACTTGAGGAGGAATCAGGCAACAAGCGCATAAAAACAAAAGTGCAGATTGTCTGCCACATGAGCGAAAAGAGTGTGCTCGTCAGGGGGTCGTGGGGTCATGGGGGAAGCGGGAGTTCCCTGCAAAAAGAGGGGAGGATAAGTGTTAAGTGCACCTAATTATAATAATGTATATTCCCCAGTTTTTACAAAAACTGTGAGTGAGAGTCAACTCTATTCTGTGGTGGAAATTCTCCGCCTCTTAAAAGCAGGTCTAAACCAGGAAACACCACACAAATCATACTTTATCAATTATCCGGACCAGAAATCATCCGGTGTTACAGATTAAGCAGCCATGCAGTAATACGCCTCTGGACGTGATCTGTTATGTTCAAATTCATTGTAAAAAAAAAAGTGAGAAAATAAATTGGAACAATTCCATTTTTGTGTTCTTTATTATTTTTTAGTGAATGGTTTATCTGTCTGGGTGTCTCAGGTCTGGATGTCTCAGGTCTTGGTGTCTCAGGTCTGGGTGTCTCAGGTCTGGATGTCTCAGGTCTGGATGTCTCAGGTCTGGGTGTCTCAGGTCTGGGTGTCTCAGGTCTGGATGTCTCAGGTCTGGGTGTCTCAGGTCTGGGTGTCTCAGGTTTGGATGTCTCAGGTCTGGATGTTTCAGGTCTGGGTGTCTCAGGTCTGGATGTTTCAGGTCTGGATGTCTCAGGTCTGGGAGTCTCAGGTCTGGGTGTCTCAGGTCTGGGTGTCTCAGGTCTGGATGTTTCAGGTCTGGGTGTCTCAGGTCTGGATGTTTCAGGTCTGGATGTCTCAGGTCTGGGTGTCTCAGGTCTGGGTGTCTCAGGTCTGGATGTTTCAGGTCTGGATGTCTCAGGTCTGGATGTCTCAGGTCTGGGTGTCTCAGGTCTGAGTGTCTCAGGTTTGGATGTCTCAGGTCTGGGTGTCTCAGGTCTGGATGTTTCAGGTCTGGGTGTCTCAGGTCTGGATGTCGAATGTCTGGATGTCTCAGGTCTGGATGTCTCAGGTCTGGGTGTCTCAGGTCTGGGTGTCTCAGGTCTGGATGTCGAATGTCTGGATGTCTCAGGTCTGGGTGTCTCAGGTCTGGATGTCGAATGTCTGGATGTCTCAGGTCTGGATGTCGAATGTCTGGATGTCTCAGGTCTGGATGTCTCAGGTCTGGATGTCGAATGTCTGGATGTCTCAGGTCTGGATGTCTCAGGTCTGGATGTCGAATGTCTGGATGTCTCAGGTCTGGATGTCTCAGGTCTGGGTGTCTCAGGTCTGGGTGTCTCAGGTCTGGATGTCGAATGTCTGGATGTCTCAGGTCTGGATGTCTCAGGTCTGGATGTCTCAGGTCTGGGTGTCTCAGGTCTGGATGTCGAATGTCTGGATGTCCCAGGTCTGGATGTCTCAGGTCTGGGTGTCTCAGGTCTGGGTGTCTCAGGTCTGAATGTTGAATGTCTGGATGTCTCAGGTCTGGATGTCTCAGGTCTGGGTGTCTCAGGTCTGGATGTCGAATGTCTGGATGTCTCAGGTCTTGAAGTCTCAGGTCTTGAAGTCTCAGGTCTGGATGTCTCAGGTCTGGATGTCTCAGGTCTTGAAGTCTCAGGTCTGGATGTCTCAGGTCTTGAAGTCTCAGGTCCCGATGTCTCAGGTCTGGATGTCTCAGATCTTGAAGTCTCAGGTCCCGATGTCTCAGGTCTGGATGTCTCAGGTCTTGAAGTCTCAGGTCTGGATGTCTCAGGTCTTGAAGTCTCAGGTCTGGATGTCTCAGGTCTTGAAGTCTCAGGTCCCGATGTCTCAGGTCTTGAAGTCTCAGGTCTTGAAGTCTCAGGTCTGGATGTCTCAGGTCTGGATGTCTCAGGTCTTGAAGTCTCAGGTCTGGGTGGAATGTCGAACACCCACATGCCTGCAGCGATGGTCCGTAGTCGTTCGTCTCTTGCTGATGGCGACATCATTTGGTTTCTGCTCTGGCCGTTTTTATTAATTGTGCAAACCAGTTATTATATCTGCCCATTATTTTGTCTCATTCCGTGTTTGATACATGCGGGCCCATTCATTGCTCTTTTAGAGGAGCGTTAATTACGCTGGAGGGCGGCGTATGAGCCGTTTGCCCGGTGACTGTCAGGTTTGATAAATACGACGCAAAATGAGGAAGCACAGCGTGCGCTGTATGCGAACTCACAATATGAAACACAGTCTCCTGTGTGTTTTACCTTCCTTCTGCACCTGAGCGACCCGCTCCTGAACACCATCTGCATTCTCAATCAGCTGTTTCTGGGCGGCAATCATCTGCATAGACAGGAAGAAAGTTTGTATGTGGATTTATTACGCTTGTTTCAAAGCATTGAGCTTTATTTCAAATGGTACCAGGAGTTTTGAAGCCTCAAACAAAAAGCACCAAATACATCAGAATGAGGGAAATGTGTGCTTTATTTCATGTAAAATACACCAGAGCTGGAATCATTTGTCAATTAAATGACCAGTTGAGACGGGAACTTGATCAGCAAATATTTAGATAATTTATTCAACTTTTCAAGTTGGTTCCATCTTCAGTTAGCATTTTCCCCCGACAAAAAGCTGAAAAGGATTTTGCAAACAAACTTATAATATTTACACATTCTTTTCACAAATGAACACCACTTTCATAATTTTTGAAGCCTGAATGCAATTGCCAGAAGTAAAAAGCTAACGTTCAAAAAAACAATTGACTTCAAGATGAGGGAACTTCTTTGTCTTTTATTGTACTAGGTTTGTTGTTGTGCACCAACACCAAGGCAGAGTCTAGTATGTGAAAACCTTCCTCGCAAATCTGATTCTGAAATACAAAAAGAGTGCGATCGATAAGGATGCTGTGAGTTGGAAACCCACACAAATCATGTTTATTTTAAATAAAGAACGAGTGCAAAGGCATAGGAGGAAGGAAGTCAGAGCGGAGACGAAGCGAAGATGGAGTGAAGACTACAAGGCGGCAGCAAGGCGAGAGGAGGGTGAGTGTGCAGTGACTAAGCCTTTGCATGTGTGTGTGTGTGTGTGTGTGTGTGTGTGTGTGTGTGTGTGTGTGTGTGTGCCCAGAAAGGCTGAGAGAGTTGTGATGTACGACTCTGGAGATCACACCAGCCGTGGCTTCATCACACTGACCTGCTGGGCTCACATGTGCTGCGTTCACACTCAAACATCATTAGCTCCGCTGACGTGCATAACCACGACGCGATAGTTGGAAATGAAGCGCTCTCTGTACCAAAGTGTGTGTGTGTGTGTGTGTGTGTGTAGGTGTAATAGCCGAGCACTGAAACAAGTGGGAGAGATTCGTCCTGATCTGACGTGAGAGGAGATGGAGTGGGAGGAGACACAGCTGGTAGTCACTGTGTGTGTGTGTGTGTGTGTGTGTGTGTGTGTGTGTGTGTGTGTGTGTGTGTGTGTGTGTGTGTGTGGAAGACACTTCCATGCATGTCACCTCGGTGTCTTTCTGTATATTTGATGCCTTAGGTTATTTGCATGCAGAACACGATACAAACATTTTTCTGGTGGCTTTAGAAACAGGACCATATAGGATTTTATTGCAGATCACACTCACAATAAGTTGATTTTGGTGAATTTCCATTATCGGGATAATCAAGTGAATTAAAGAAGCTCTCTAGCTATCATGCTATCATGGTAGCTAAGTGGAAAATAGAGCCTGATTTAAAAACTAGGCCATCAGGAATGTGTCCTATACGATCTTCACTAAAAAAAAGATACGTTCTATCTGTGATGCATTAAAAATAAAGTTTTTTGACAAAATGTGAGGTGAAGTGGTTTCACTATGTTTTGAGCTTATTGGGATTATTATCGGGATAATATCGTGAATAACGGTCAGCGCACCTATGCAAGCCTCTGCAGCATTTAGGCAACAAAACTAGGTTAGGTTGAGGAAGATTGTGGTAAGGGGGACAGGGGACAGTGGTTTCCTCCTCCTCCACCTCCCCATACAGACTCCATCCCGCTTGATGTCACCTGTCCTGGCTCATAAATACATGGATAGAGTGCTGCAGGAGTCCTGAAACCCGTTAATGAGATTGCAATTTTGCAAGTCAATGGTTTTTGGTTAGATGCCTGAAGTAAGATTTGGGTTTAAAACAAGCTTTAGAAATTTGAACGTGTTGGTGGTAAAAGTGGCTAAATGAGACTTCCAAAGGTAATCAGGGCAAACTGGATCCGCCTTAAGCTGCATGGTGATGACGTGACGCTATTTGACGTGGTGTAGTTCATTAGTAGCCTCACATCTGCTCTAGACTTCTGGCGATTATTTACTCTCTGAAATCATCAAAGTGGTATTCATTTGCGAAGATCATCTTGGCAAACTAAACAGTTAAACATCATAAAAACATCATAGACATCCGTACGCCACAGAGCTACTTTTCTGCAGTAACCCAAAATCCCATCGGCTTTTTGTGGAGGGGAACCAGGCGATGCCAACTTCTGCAGCTCTCAATGACATATTAATTGATTATGTGGGTTAAATACAACTTATTGTGTACTTTTTGTCGGCATGAATACGAACTGTACTGTGGGCGTGTTAAATGATTAATATTACGTGCAGTATTTATGGTGGGATTGTCTTAAAAGAATCTGTGTGTGTTCACTGTAATTGAGGAAAATGTCACGCAGTGCAACTTCTGACTCACAGAGACGATTCCCAATCAGCAGGATTCAATTCATTGTTAGCTTTGGTCTTTTCACAGAGTTTGCTGACGATAAGACAAAGTGACAGTGCTGCCAGCCAGAACTTTCTCAGGTGGAACTGATCTCTAAATCCTGATTCAGTTGGTGCCGCGTTTCACAAATCCAACAACTTAAGAAACAAGTAAAGACAAGTGGATTCCCCCGTTTAATGCATGTGGATGAAGTCTATATGCAAACAAAAGGATGAAAAGCAGAAGGTGCAGTCGTGTCCCCCCCACCATCGCCTCACTCACCGTGTCGTAGGCAGTGAGCAGTTTGCGTGTCGGCTCTGAGAGGTTGACCAAAGGCTCCAGACATGGGTAACCCTCCTTCAGCACCATGGTGGCCCCCATGGTGCCCTCGGGGCTCTGCAGCCTCGTGGCCAGGCTCTGGATGCACTGCTTGAGTTTGGCCACCGTGGGGAGCCCACACTGCTCTTTGAAGCTGGCGGTGGTGCTCTGGAAAGGAGAGATAGTTTTTAGATCAGATGTACAGTTCCGGCTGTAAAACTAAGCTGGGAAAAGGTCAGAAAGGGTGACACACCCAAACGCACACAAACACTTCCCATCCTATCCCCCGTCATCTGCTGTCTCTCTTGTGATTTAAATCAATATGGCAGTCATTGCCGCTTTTAATCCATTGAAATCAGCCCCAGCTTAAGCGCATTTGGCAAAAAAAAAAGAAGACAATATGGCATAAATGTGGAACAGAAAAATCATTTCAGCATTTTAAATGTTTTTCAACTGCTGCCGGGGTGTCGGGATGCAAAACCGCGTCTGTCAGTGGATCAGACAGAGACGCAACAAAATAGAGACATGTGTCAATCAGTTGAAATGCCGTTTTGGGTCATTGTCGAGATTAAAGTTCTGTTTCTGCACATACAAGAATGCAATTTGCCACCTGGCAGAGCCCCAACTGCTCTTGCGGTTATCACCTGTGTGGAAGTGTGTGTGTGTGTGTGTGTGTGTGTGTGTGTGTGTGTGTGTGTGTGTGTGTGTGTGTGTGTGTGTGTGTGTGTGTGTGTGTGTGTGTGACAGAAGCACAGCGACAGAGGCCTGATGAATAATAACGGACTGTGGCAGATGAGCCCACAGCTGGACTCATGGCAGAGCGACAGGGACAGAGAGGAGGAGAGAGTTCAAGTCGGAGGGAAAGGACAACGAGATTGAAGCGGGCAGATTAAAAGCTGTTGGTGAATGAGTGGATGTGTTTGTGTGCGGGCCTGTGTGTGGAAGGGGGTCTGACACATTGATTGGGCGGGACTGCTCCAGTGTTGAGTGACACGTGAGATGATAGAGATGTTTTTTGACGAAGCTAATCAACCGATGTGGGAAATTTTGCAAACGAATGAGCGAGGAGTGTTTTATGGCGATATCAGAATTAGATTAGTGTCACACAATACCTTCATTTTTCAGATGAATGAATTCTCTACACTTTTCCGTTAACTGCATCCACAAAATCAGCACTGCAGAAGTTACACCCATTGCTGAATGTTAAGTATCGTCTTACAAAGCCATAGTTGTTAAAGAAGTAGTTCCACATTTAGCGGTGTTTTTGGATTAATATCACTGCTGCATCAATCCGTTTGTTGTATTTTACTGTTTAAGGTTGTGCTAATTTGAAGTCCTTTTTATATTGTTGGGTAGTTTCATCGACAGCATCATATTCACTAAGATCATCATATGTTTGTAGTTACGCTGGCTGTCCTGTGAGATCCACGTACCTCTAAAAAGAAAAACAGCCACGTTTTTTTGCTTGGTGACGATGCATTTTGCAGCTGATCCAGGAGGCTTTTTAAATCGTATATTTAACTTAAGAAGAAGGCGGATTCTCTCAATGAATGAAGGAACAATTCATCCTTCAGTTCATCAGAAAAATGAAGAACAAAAGCAAATTTAGAGACACATGGTTTTAACTGGACAGGAAAGGGATGAAAAATTGTAATCCACAATTGTAAACAATCTAAATGACAAGATTTGTCTTTGAGAGGGAGTGGAGTAGAAGTATAAAGTAGCATAAAATGGAAATACCCATGTAAAGTATAATATTTTACAGTTTGAAGAGAAATGTGATACTTCATGTGTGTCTGACTATAAAGTGTGGAGCTGGAGTCAGGAGATAATAAGCTTAGCTTAGCATACACACTGTCAGCAGGGGAAACTGCTAGCATCTCCCAAGTTCAAAAGTACGATTACTAGCAACGCTAAAGCTCACTATCATGGTGAGTCTCGTTTGTTTAAACCGTACAACCGGACGTGTAAAAATGACAATTTGGGCCTTTCCTCGCTGTGACTACAGACGGCTTTCTTGTCAACAAACATTACTGGGTGCACTTGCGTTCGGTTGGCAAGACCGCCTTTGCAGCCTTCTGTGGTTTTTCACGGGAATTTTGGCCCCGGCCCAGTTGACAGCAAGTCAATGGAGGCGTCTCAACTCGACAGCTTCTCGACAGGTGCTGAACCGGTGCCACTGTCCCGCCGCCTGCCACAGGCTTCCCACTGCGATGCTACTGGCCTGCCACTGCCTGTAATCACACTCACTGTCTCTCCAGTTTAGTTGGCCGGTTAGTTGAGGTTGTGACCTGTTAACCAAACCAATATGATCTAGTTTAGCCATCGCTGGTATGAATGAGGACAGTCAGGCAATCAAGGGAGTCGGCAACTCCCTCAAAAACCAAGAATGGTCCTTTGTATTTTGTTTTGTTTTTTGTACATATTTAAGAAACAACATGATGGTTAGCTTTAAACGTTGTCAGGCGTCTATTTTAACTTTACAAGAGTCAAGCTCCTTGCTTCTGGTCTTCATGCTCAGCCAACTTCCAACAATCATCTCCACCGTCTAACAATCTCCTGCTATAACAGATTTCTCCCAATCAGACACAAGAGCATCGGTGAGTTTGGGTACTGATGTCGGGAGATAATAAGTTCTGGCGTTCCAGTTCAGTCTAAAGATGTCGGATGGGATTGAGGTCAAGCAGGAAGTGCAAGGATGGGTTTAATAGTGTATATTTATATATCTTAATACATATTTCTAAAAACAGATATCACGAGAAAGAGGATTCTATTCACATCGCCCATTCACATTGTATTGAGCGATAAGCTGGTGGGTGCTGTGTGACCAGGTTCTCTTATTTATAGAGGCTTTATAATCCTCCTCCACTCTTCTAACTGACTCTCCTTCTGTCCCTGGCTCTCTCCTCTCTCTCTGTCTGTCTCTCAGAGAACCTATTTTTTCTACTTTGTTCACCAAAACAAAAGAACAAAAAGAACATGTATGTGCCTAAATGTTGAGATTTCTGCTTTCATCTTATACAATGAAGACACATGGAGTTGTGTTTGTGTTGCTCAAAGCACTGACAATTAAACCAGGAACAATCTCCTGGTTACTCTGTCTGGATAATCCCAAATCCTCTCTGAACAGTTTCTTTAATTTCTTCCAAACAAGCTCCTGTGGATTATTCCGTGTGGCCGGTACAGTCTGTGCAAACAGCTAAAGTACATTATCTTTGCAATGGAAAAACATGCTTGTGCTCGTTCCTGTGTGTGTTTGGCAGCTCAAACTCTGACAGAAACGTTGTCCTTTTACATCTCATTTCCATGAGATGTAAATGTGTATGAAACAAACTCATAAGCGGTATTTTTATATTTTGTGTCAGTTCTTGCTGCCCTGGACAAACACATGAAGTTGCCCAATGTCCTTCTGGATTCTTCATATGTGTTCCCAATATATGTAATTTTGTCAACCGGATTGTGATTTTATGTTGTACACACAACATCTATTCCATGTCTGTCCCTCCAGAGAGACAACCTTTCTCTGTTGCTATTCATGAGCTTTCTTTCATTTATTACCACAACGAGAAAAGGCCTTCACACACCGGGGCCGTGACCACTAAATTACACGAAAATGTGAAATACTCTCCTGTGAATACTTTGTGTCAAAAGCATCCAGACCAGCAGTGACACAAATTGGGACAGTTCCAGGTTTGTATAGATCCATGCAGGTAGAGGACGGACTACTGGGATCCTACTGATCCAGAGCTGCTGTCTGTCTGAGGGAAACTGTTCTACAGCCTATAAGCTCCTGTAAGCTATTTTATTGAGTTTCCTTTTAGCTAAATGCTTTGAGTGAATTTGAGTTCCACCGGGGTTACAGCATCTAATCTTCACAGAAGGAGTGAATCTGCTGAATGTGCTGCCTTTGTCAATGTTGAAAGGAATAATAAAGTTTGCCTTAGTGTATACTGAATATGTCTGCTCCACACGTGATTGGTTGATGCTTTCATTCGTGTTTTAGCTCAGAAATATCCACCAAGCGTGAAAAATATTGTTTGCTTTTTGACGTATATTTGTGATCTGTGTGAAAGTACAGAAAAGTCTGAAAAAATATATTGTCGTGCAAATGAATTTCCAAATGAATAATATGCCACCGACTTAGTAACTTAGTGAGGTCTATTAAGTCTCTGCTGACTGGCAGTCATGTCTTTCATCAACACCCTCGCCCCCTCTCACCTGAGCTTCCTCCCGCAGGTCCGTGGCCTCTTTGAGGGGGGCACTCGCCAGTTTGAAAGTCTCATCCACCACCTTGATGCCGGTGTGCCTCAGCGTGACGTACTCCCGCCCTCGCCTCCCCACTCTCCTCACCGACAGACCTCGCCGCTGGGCCTTCCCGCCTCCTCGCCGGTTGGTGACCGCCACGTGGACAAACAGGCTGGTGTGGGGTAAGGGGTCCCCCGCCATGCCCAGCAGGGGCACATTGCGGTAGCCTGGCTGAAGGCACTCAAAGGCGACGCTGTACTGGCCGATGAAATCGTCTCCGATGTAGTCGTCGTCTAACACCACGAAGCGCAGCAAGGCCAGCTCCGGCATGTTCACCTGGAGACGAGACGTGGAAAATAAAGTCGGATCCATTCATGCAGCTGTGCACCAAAACAGAAATAGAACCATGGCCAACAGACATTTCACAATGTTCTCCCCACACTGACACTGCTCTCCACGGCTGCTTATGAGGACTGGGATTTTATGGTTACTCATCCTTGTTCTCATGGATAGTTCGGATTTTCAAACCAAACTTAGTTTTGAAAATATAAAAATGTATTCTAATTTGTGTATATAAGTGTATATACACACACACAGACACACACACACACACACAATTCCTTGAGACCTGAAACCTGTTATTTACATCTGAGAGTGCTACAGTGAATCGGATTCAGCAGAAGGAACAAACTCATTTGTTTGATTAGCGAGGCATTTCAAACTTTAATGTTTTGTCACCCGAGGAGAGAGACAGTGTTGAAATGTATCTGTACATTATTCATGCTCGCTGCTCTTGATTTAGAATCATCGTGTCGGCTCTTATTAGCAGCGAAAGATGCACTTAATTAAATTTACAACAGCAAAAGGGTGATCAATTAGTCACACGTTCAAACACCATTTCCTGTTATTAAGTGTCACAAAGCTGTTCAGGCGGAGCATTAATGTTAACGGTACGATGAAAGGAGCGTGCTGGTGGGGCTCCAGAGGGAAACATGCTGCTTGAAATATTACACTTATAATCACGCCGTCAGACTTTATTAGATAGGGCTATAAACGTTCATACATGTAAGCACACACACACACACACACACAAACACACGCATGCACAAATACATACACACAGGATGCAGTATCTATAATTTCCAGAGAGAATGAACTTGCCCCAAGCCAAACCATATGAAATCTTCAGGCTCGGGAGGAAATAAACTCAAGCAGCAGTTGAGACATTCAATCCCTCGTGAATATCAAGATTACAATTTGCGTGTCTGTGTGTGTGTGTGTCTGAATGTGTGTGTGTGTGTGTGTGTGTCCGTCTGTCTGCTTAATTTAAAAGCCTGTTATTATGAATGTTCTGGCTCACAGCAGTAAAGACACTCCTCTGTTCCACTCTGAGGTAAAAGCACAACAAAAACTACAGGGCTGTTAATTATTCGGTTCAAGAATTATAATCATGGAAGTCAGAAGCCGTGTCTCGTCGAGTGTCTCCACTGTCTTTAAGGACGAGTCCCACAAATAGGCGACTGAGCCTTCTGTTTTATAGGCACAGTTTGTTTATTCATTTATATTACTTAAGGATAAGATTCATCTGCAGAGGATACACCCGCTGCATCCTGAGAAACTCAGGTAATAAGACGGTCGCATGTCTCAGCTGTATATCCAGGAGAGGTCTTTCGAATGGGACGCACCACGTTGGCAGGAAATGGAAACTTCAAAGGAAGTACCTCCAGAATTGGGATGCAGCCGGGGGGTTAAGATCTTATACTGAGGGAACAATATCATATAGATTCTGTGTTCATGGTAATGTGTGTTGATGCGTCTCCACTCCCAGAAACTGAAGTTTCATGGATGGGAAAGCCGGACAGGCAGCTCCAGCAGACTGTGTGTGTGTGTGTGTGTGTGTGTGTGTGTGTGTGTGTGTGTGTGTGTGTGTGTGTGTGTGACAGTTAATTCAAATCAGTGAATCTCCACTCTTACGTTATCCTTCCATCTGGAGGCGTTACGTTATAGATAGTCAGTGTGACAGATGTCACTGTGCTCCCATAAACACTCACAACAACAAATCATGGCTGTGGATCATCACTTGTTTAATTCATCAAATACATTGAATTGGAAGAAATGTGTCTTTTTCAAATGTATTTACAAATAGTTAACGTAGTTTTATAGTTTTAAATAAAATATCAGGGAGAAAAAACTATTGTTTGCACGTGGATGTTCATTTACATTAAAACCTCTAGATGAGACTGTTTTCTGAACTTGGCTTGAGCAACATTTTCCAAAAACCACAATGAACTTGTAAACAGGTGCTTGCATTTGAGACCAGTGACAGTTCAAAATATTAATGTATTATAATTTGAGTGCACCGTCTGGTATTTAAAAGAGTACTCAACCAATTAAGCACGGCACTCCAGCAACATTATTGGATTTACTTTGTTGTTGTGGCTTCTTTAACTTAGTTTACCTACTTAATGTGCTCGGATTGATTGGTTTTGTTTTCCTCTGTTAGCTTCGTTACTTGTTTATCATTTCAATGCAGCAAAACCAGAGATGTCCTTCTATTCCTTGTCAAAACCCGCAGACTACATTACCCACAACTTGTGTTCTATGTCGCCAAATCTACTACTGCTTTACTTCAAGCCTCAACAGCTTTGGAATTCAACGATACATTGACTTTCCGAGGACACATTCTTGATCTCGTCTACTGCTCTGGAGTAACCCCTCATAACTGTTAATTTCCTTCAGTCAATCTCATATTATCACAGACTAATTTGCTTTGTTCAATCACATTCAGAAACATGAAAAATATTGACTTGCTGGCCCTCTCTAATGGAATTGATGACTTCCCTAGCAGAGAAGAAATGTATAATAACCACATACTCCAATACAAGGATGCTCTCTCTTCAGCAAAAACCACATACCACTCAACCTTAGTCAGGACGGCTGATGGGGACACCAGAGCACTATTCTCTACTATCAACAATATTCTGAAACCACCTGATGCTCTACCACATCACCTACTCACACAGTCTGACACCTTCATGACCTTCTTCAACGCCAAAATTGAAAATATCCACAAGACCCTGACTGCTTCAAATAACCCTGCATCCTCTCTGCACTCCCTGCCTACATTTTCCTTCAGCTCTCCCCTCGCTAGCTTTAAACTCCCAACTCTCTTGGAAATAACTGGTTTCATCACCAAATCCAAACCTTCCACCTGCCAGCCCACCCTACCCACCTGGTAAAAGTCTGCCTACCTGCCCTGTCCTCTTTAATATCTGACATCGTCCATTCGTCACTGACTTCCGCTGTTGTCCGTCATCATTCAAATCTGCTGCAATAACTCCAACACTCAAGAAACCTGGCGCAGATCTGAATAACTTAAACAACTTTCATCCAATCTCAAACCTGCTATTTTCTCTCCAAAATACTTGTAAAATACTGCTCAGAAAAGCATCTGTCTGACAACAATCTCTACGAACAATTCCAGTCTGGCTTTCGTCCCCTCCACAGCACTGAGACAGCCCTGGCGAAAATCACCAAGGACCTCCTGATGGCATCTGACTCTGGACTACTTTCCATTCTGTTTCTCCTCGACCTGAGCGCAGCATTCGACACTGTCTCTCACAACATCCTCCTGAACAGGCTAGTCCATTGGAATCACTGACATCCATTTTTCCATGTCCATCAACATTGCCACTGTTGCTCCCACATCAATAATGTTAGTCGGGCTGCATACTTCCACTACACAACATCAACCGTCTCCGTCCCTCTCTTACACCAACCTGCACCACTATCCATGGAAACACCCTGATTACTTCCCGTCTGGACTACTCTAACTCTCTCCTCTTTGGTCTTCCTCGGCAATCCCTCCATGAACTCCAGCTGGTCCAGAACGCAGCCGCTCGCATCATCACCAGAACTCTTCTATTGAACACATCACTCCTGTCCTGCAGCAACTTCATTGGCTCCCTATCGAATCCTGCATTGACTTTAAGATCCTACTCCTCACTTTCAAGATCCTCCACAGCCTGGCACCAGTGTATCTCTCTGAGCTCATCCACATACACACACCTTCACGCACTCTCCGAACTTCTTCTGCCATCCAGCTCACAGCTCCATCTGCCAACTTATCCACCATGGGGTCAAGAGCTTTCAGCCGATCAGCCCCCCGCCTGTGGAACTCTCTCCACCTTTAAACCCCGTCTGAAAACGCACTTATTCTGAGCAGGATACTCACAGCATGTGGCTCAGACATCAGCTTCCTCTTGAGCCACAAAAGGCTTAATACTAGTTGTTTATATTTACAGTAGTACTACCAACACCTGTATTTAGACTTTGATGTCTTGGTTGAGTAGTACAAGGTAGTACAATGTAGTACTATAGTAGCCTTTGGATGACATAACAGAAGAATTAAATCATTATCTGGCTGCCCCGTGTCTGAGCTTGGCCGCTGTGTTAAAGCCCGGAGGAGGAATGATTAAAACATAGGAGAGCGTGCCTCCACGGGCTGATACACTTACATGACCAGCATGACCTTGGCCATGCCTCGACACGGCACTCCAGTTCCCCCACAATCCACTAGGCCGGCAGACTTCCTCCTCACTGAAGCTGGACGGACACCGTGCCTTTTCATTCATCATGTACGAGTGTTAAATCCCAGGACATGCCTTAATAACTTTTCTACAGTACGCGACCAGAACCTGCTATTTTTATGAACATTAGCATGGAGCCCCCGGTCAAGGATCAATATAATTTCAGGTTCATACATGTATTTTTGTGACTGTATAGTTGTGACAGCTTGTTTAAAGACGCTGGTTTCTGAATGTGGGATTTGCGCATTACAGATGGAGTGTTTTGATACCGTCACACTATTTAGATAGATGTTCCTTATGAATCCCAAATTGGGAAAATGATTGTATTACAGCAGCTGATTATCAAATAAAAATAAACAGTAAATAATATATATATATATATTATTATATTTAATATATATATTATTCATGGTGGGTTTTTTGAAGTTCTGTGTAATCTCACGACAGCCGTGGTGCATTTAACCACGACATGTAAAATACAACTCCAGTAATATCAAAACAAGCTCACTGTGGTTTATAACAGATCTTTTGACAGCAGCCATGTGGGAAATTGGACCATGGAGCTGCTCATACCACAAGACAGCTGACCAAAAATTCTGACGTGCCAGAAATCCAACCGATGGCAATTAATCAGGTGTCATGACCTCAAACTGAGTGCCAGGTTTGAAAGTAGTTGAGGGCGACCGATTCAGGGCAGTAGCTCCATACAGCGTCCAAACGCTCCTCCTCCTACTGAACCCATTTGAAGACCTTTTATTTAACAGGCATCATAGCACTGGTGATGGTATAAGGGTGACGTCACACGCAATCCACTTACTGTGTCAAACGCACATTTAAATGTCCCTTTATGTCCATCTCCTGCTAAAGATCCATTGTAATTACAGTCATATATTGTTTGGAATAACAGGTTTTACATAACATGTTTGCAGCCTTTGTGAAGGTACATTATGTCTGGATGCTGAACACACACACACACAAACACACACACACACACACACACACACACACACAACATGCCATATCAGTTGTGACAGCTTGTCATTATGGCTCAGCAGGACTCTGTCGGTGTGTGGTGAAAAAGCCAAATCAGCAACACGTCTCCTATAATGAACTCATAAGTGTATTCATAGAGCACCTAATTTAAAATCTTGATGGGTTTTTTTTTCTTTAACTCCCCTTCATTTAAGTACTCTTTGCGCTCCATTTTCATGCAGGTGCAAAGCCAACCGAAAAGCAGAAATAGACCTCTCCAAAATCACATAAGCCTCTTTTATGGTGTGGACATTTTCCTCTTTCACTTTCCTATAAATCTTTAATCTAGTACACTTTTAAATGCACATTCAAATACAATGTTATGCAATGAAAGCAGAATCTGTGCAGGGTTAGATTAGTGAATGACTAACTATAACAAAATGCATCAGAGATGGAACAACTACATTATTTGTTTTCTTTTTCAGTGAAATCATCGCTGATCTGGGAACTCAGAATGCATCCTGAGACATTTGTTTGTTTGTTTTTTTTAGAAAATAAACAATTTTCTCTGGAAAATTAAAATGATATTTTTGCTCCTGTAAACAGGATTATTATGAGGAGCCGTCATGCAGTTATGCAATGGCTTAGAGAGGCTATTGCTTTTCTCAGTATTAGCTGAATGGACATTATTGTGCAGAACAACCCAAATGTCACTTTTTCAGTGCTTGTGCACATACATGATACATACATCTACCATCCCAGAAACTGTGAAATAACACATCCAACTCACTTTTTTTGTGGGCGACCGAGATCAGAAAACACCTGATTCATCAAGCCATTCTGATCTGGCATCCCTTCCTATGTCACATGAAGGCTCACTGGAATACAGCGCCCCCTATCTGAGTATCTTAAGACAGCTTGAGAACTATCTTTGCACAGCTACACACGTATTTTTCTCACAAGCCAATCAGAGCACACTGTGATTTTTCTGAAGGGGGGGCTTAAAGAGACAGAAGGTGAATACAGGTATATTCAATGAAAACATGTTCTAAACCCAAAAGACATAGAACGTCAGTGTCTTACAAAACATTTTTGCCATGATTGTAGTGAAATATAACATTTAGGGGAGCAGTGTGTTGGCGACCTGCAGTCCCCTCCTGGCCCACTAGGAAAACGTTTGCTTCTTTTAAAGAGGATAAGAGTAATTAATATGACTCACCATTACTGAAGCCTATGGTGTATAAAACGGACCTTACCTGAAACTCAAAGGTCTCATCAAAGAGAGGGTCGTCCTGGTTCTGAGCTGCAGTGCGCGTCCGCTGTTCAGCACAGTCAGCCGGGACGCCATGCAGCTCCAGGACCACATACGGGTCAATAACCTCTCCCTTAGCCGCTGATCCCTGAGGCTTGGGCAGGTTATGGGCACTGATCACCTGCACAGTAAGACACAAAGCTGTTGCTGTTACAATCAATACTTTGGTTGATATTTGAGTGGAGAATGTTGCAGGGAGACTAAAATGTGAGACTGAAAGTTACAAAACACACCAAAAACATCAACATGATATCTTCACCTTAATCCGTAGAGTTTGAGCTGGCACTCCTGGCACACAGCCCTGTGTATGAGCGCTGAAATACGACACCTCGTCCCTCATGACGGCCGGTCGGAGAACATAACCACACCCTCCGTTCTGTGAGAAGCGACCTCTGTGAAGGTCCAGCATGGCGCCGGGGGTCTGCTGGTTCAAGGCCACGAGTTGGACCCCTCCTTTCCAGTATCCTTGTGGGTTGGGGTTACTGGAGTCCAGACGCACTGAACTGGGTCGCACCCTGGTTAGGGTGCGCTTGGTAAACATTACAAGGTCTTCTGGGCTTTCAGTGGTCAGGCGCCCGGCCTCTCCTTCGCCCAGCGAGCACAGCGTCCAATAAGGTGGCTCAGAAGGCAGCGGTGTGCTGGGAAAGCAGGGGCTGCTAGGTGGCGACTGCTGCTGAGCCTGTTTGTGACTCGCCCTCTGGGCGTAGAAGCTGCGGCTGCCCGTGCGAGCAATTGCCACCAGGTCTGACAACTCCTTGTGGAGGCGCAGCTTCCTGGGTTGAGAAGGCGGAGGCACCACCAACACCACACCCAGTTCTTCCTCACCAGGGATGGTCATTCGCCGTCCCGCCAGAGGCCCCCCTCCTCCTATCTCCTCATCCTCCTCAGATATCTCCCCATCAGAGCCGTCCTGCTCTGCAGGGAGCTTCTTCCCCACTATAAGGATGCGTCCCTTCAGCTGCTCCGGGGAGGGTAAGGTTGTGGCTCGCCCCCCCAGGCTGACGGGGAGGGCCTCAGGAGTGTAAAGACGGGAGCCAAACCCTTTCTTAATGTGCTGTGCCATGGTGCGCTGCTGGCCTGGAGAGCAACGCTGGCACAAGTACACCAGGAGTGGGTACTGGGAGGTCAGGAAGGCATACTTATTGACCACTTCCAGAGCAGAGCGGATAGTGACGGGCGCATGATGGTGGTGATGGTGGTGGTGGTGGTGATGGTGGCGGGGGATATCTGGCCCGTAGTCGACCCCAAGGAGAGGCTCCCCCTCTGGGCCGTCAGTCACTCCCAGCTCCACGCATCGACATCCAGACTGCAGGGCCTTGATCAAGCCCCCAAGGTCTGCTCTGCCGTGGACCTGGTCATCCAGCAGGTAGGAGCGGTACGAGGTGCTGAGGAACAACATCAACACCGTTACTCATACAACGATCCAAATAATATCCTTATTAAATTATGTTTTATACTGTTAAAAACCTTAAGTGACACCTGAAAATATCTTATGGGATGTTAGTGAAGAGAACAAGATATGAACTGATTTACAAAGTAATAATAAGTGATTAATACCATAGACTGTATATAAAGCGGACGGAGTCATCATGATCATTGGTTTGTGGACTACGGTTTAAAAGTCTCAAGTTTGTCTTTTTGGCAGCATCTTGGATTTTGGCCGATGACATCTTGACATTTTTGCAACCAGTGAACAGAAGTGACCATATTTGGACTGCAGAGGAGCGACGGGTGGATCTGACTTACACAAGCGGCAAAGCATCACCCAAAGCAGTAACCTTACTTTGGATAAATCTGGCTTCTGGTGTGAAGCTGAAGTTAGCTTCATAATTCAAGTGCAACTTTACAGCTAAGTGTTTAAGTCATCTTAGTAACTAATTGCATTGTAAGCATGGTAGCAATGATGCGGTGAACTGTCAAAGTTTACTCTATTTTATTGTTTATTTTACTTTGACCATTATAACTAAATGAACATCCTGCTGTAAACCTGCATAAACCCATGTTTACAATGTTTACTAAGATGATAAATCAAGTGAGAGTTAGAATAAGTTTCTTATTGACTTCTATACAATCATGCTTCTTTTTGCAACCAGAGGAGTCGCTACCTGATGGCCAGTAGAGAGAATGTAGAAAGTTTAAGGCAGCTTTGGCTTCACCTTTCAGAAGTTGCCAGATGATTCATTCTTGCCTATTAATCAAATTTGAAGGCACATTCCAGCCCATAATGTAGCCCAGGTAGATAACAGACTAGGAAAAAAAACATCCAATTACATAATACATCATTTAACACTGGCACAATATGTTCAATTAAATGTGCATATTTTCCGTTTTGGTGACATGCAGAGTGCAGTGAGTAAGCAGAACCATCTGGCAGAGAAGGGGACAGCAGCTTTTAAAAAAGGAACCGTTGAGTGAATTATTCAGAGATACTCAGCTATGTATAGAGAATTCTTAACAGTGATATAATTTGGTAAATAACGTATGTGCTCTTATTAGTAAACAGACTAAATGCCACATGCACCTGATGTAGTAGTGGGACAGAGGCATGTTCATGTCCTGACAAACTCCCAGGTGCTCCGGGTCGAGCAGCTGACACTCTGGAGACTGCAGGTAGCGGGCGAATCCATCCAGACCCAGAAGCCCCCTCTCCTTGCCCTGGGCCGAGGGCTCGCAGCGCCTCAGGAGCTCCCAGCAGCCCTCAGTCGTTGCCAGGGACAACCCCTGCTCCGTCTCCAAGAAGAGGCGGAGGTCCTGAGGGTCCAGACACTCGCGGTCCTTCGACAGCTGCACCAGTAGGAAGTAGACGTCCGGCCGTGTGCAAAGCTCGCAGAAGGCCTCTTGGAACTCCTCGAGTGTCACGTGGGAGGTCAGCTTCTCCTTGCTGCGCTGGATCTCCTTAAAACGCAGACGTACCTGTGGAGAGAGAGAGAGTGAGAGAGAGAGAGACAGAGAGAGAGAGAGAGAGAGAGAGAGAGAGAGAGAGGGGCCAAAGTTTATTGAGCGAGAGATGAAGTGAGTTCATTAGCGAGGCAATGTTATGCCTCATTCATTCACTGACGTTTGATTAAACTTCAGTTATCATGTTTTGAAAAGGATATTAAAATGACCCATTAAACAACAGAGTGAACTAATAACTCCTCTGTCATCGCTCAATATCCTCCTTTTATCTGCGTCCTCTACTTCTCTCCATCTTTTCATCCTGTTCTGAGCCCATCTTCCCTCTCTGATCATCATCTCTGTAAAATGAGTTCCTGTAGATAGTCAGCATTCATGTCCCCTGTCTGAGCCGAGGGTTAGTCTGTCCTCTCTCTATGTTTGTGGGGTAATTCTGTCTCTGTGTTCACACAGCAGGTGATACAGCAGGAGGAACCGACCTCTGTCGAACTCTGGCCTGACTAAACTATGGCCCCAGTGACTTTTTTTTAATGAACCAGAATAAAACTTTAGCATATTTCTAATACATTTCTAATACTTGTACATGGCACGTCCTTGTTTGAACACTGGATGTTGAATAAATGTTGTGAAATTATCTCCATCTTAACCTTTTTGGCACAGATTCCAATATCACTTTTTCTGTTTCTTACATCTTAATATTAGACTTACAGATTGAAATGTTACTGCATTTGCATAATAATCTCTTAAGAAGACCTTTAGAGCAAATTCTGCCTGTTTTAACTTAACCTAACACATGTACACACATACCAGTCCCTGTGTTCATTTAAATCAAATTTAAAAGCAGCAGATCCAGAAATATTTTTGCAATATGTGGGAATATAAACAACTGTAATGTCAACTAGTTGTGTGGTTATATTGATAGAAATTTAATTATGTCATGTGGGGTTTTCTGATCTAGAAACACTGGTTTTATTGCAGTGTTTATAAACTACACTTTCACTACTGGTTGGCCCATGACTGTGAATATTGTTCTGTATATGGCTCCCCTTGCACTAACTGCTCTTCAGATATCCAAACTGACAAAAGTAGAAAAGCACCATTTATCTGGAAATGAGGGATCAAATGTGGCAACAACAAAAAAACAACCCTGCCATGTTTGTAGCTTCAAAAACCCACAGACATGATCACAAAGATGTTATAAACGAACATGTTGCTTTCTACCAGAAGATGGTCAATATCTCCGTCAGCTGGGTATCTGTTTTAGTATTATACACCAATATTTTATATTTTTCTGAGCTCTTTTAGTAATTGGTATTATGCAACCTTGTTAGCAAATTTACAGCTCCAGCAGACACGGAGCAATATAATCATTTATTTGCAAATGTGTTTTTGGTCCAATAATCACTCGTCTTTCAGCTTCACTTAGGTTCCCCCCCCCCTCACCTTGGCTTCCTTGATACCGGGGCAGAGTTTACAGATGGTGGCCACGGCCACGTCCTCTGACACAATGCCGTAGCCGTCTTCATCCACCTGGGCGAACTCCGCTGTCAGCCACTCACTCCTCATTTTGCCTCCCAGGCTGCCGTCCACCGCCACACCGCCTCCTTCCCCCATCAATCCTATCCCCCCGATGACTGAGGGGTGGGCCAACAGGTAGCGAAGCCCCGTCACCCAGATGTTGGCCACATCTGCCGACAATGCAACCAAGTCCAGAGACTGTAGGGACAGATGAGGAGATTAGTGGTTGGATGTGAACACTGACGGGTTGTAAAGGCAGGATGACGCCAGTGTGGTACCTGATAATCATCCCCGTGTATGATGGAGAAGGCTGCTTCCTCAGCCAGGTGCTCAGAGAGAGGGCCGTTGTGGAGGAACGTCTCGGTGCTCTTCCCCGTGCGAACCTCCCGGACGCTGGAGACGTCCAGCCGAGACCGGTCGGCGTCCTTCTTGGACGGCTCCCAGTGTAAGCAGCTGAGGTCGGCGTCCAGCGTGTAGAAACGACAGTAGACCCTGGAGTTGGGTCGGATCTTCTTCAGTTCACACCCACCCTGCATGAACGCCAAGCAGTCTGCTGCACTGCTCACCTGGGAAATAAACGGCAGCTTTGAGATCTATTCTTTAAAGATTGAATTGTTTTGTTTTGTAATTCTGTGATATTAACCTACTTTCTTCTCAGAAGGCATGCTACTGAAGGACACAGTCTTCTTCCTGCCACCACCCATCTTATGCACTGAGGGATCCTGGGAAAAAACAAAGAAATATGGCCAATGAGTCAAAACGAAAAGAAGAGTTTTTACAAGTTGAGAGCAACATTCATACAATCACACTCAGGGAACTAATAAACACTTGGCGCCCACTTTAAAGAGTGTAGTTAAAAAGATATTATTCTAGAGTTATACAGGTCATATTGTGGACTAGATGTTTGTGTTTCGTCCTGCGTCAGGATCACCAAACCGCATTTATGAAGAACCTTTGACACATGAATCCTGTTGCCATGAATGACTTTGGTCAAGTTGTTTTTTGAGACTAATGAATGTATTGGACGTAGGAAGGCGCTATACTTGGAGACCATTCGAGAGAGAGAGGGGTTGGAGAGTTCACTGTGTTGTGGGAGGTTTTTCCATTTGACGTCTGTAAAGTATGGCATAAAAAACACAAAAACCTTGTTAAAAAAACGCTATAAAACTAACTAAAGCAGAATAAAAGTGTTAAATTATTACATAACTCTCTTAGAAGCACTGTAAAACACAATTAAAAAAAGGATTTGAGAAATCCGTGTTCACACACACACACACACACACACACAAAGAGTTTTAAGGTTTAAAAAAAATCCAAAATGCTTCTCTCTTTCCTCCTCACTCGTCTAAGGAAGCTCCTTTGTTGTGTGATTCAGTCTTTTTCACCACAAAGGCACTGTATCATACAAATATAGTTTTTAGTATTTGATAAAAGAAAGCCATAGACTTTATATATAATAGATGTAGTGTACTACAATGGGTATGTAGTATACTACATACCCATTGGTTTTTGGACCACAGTTTTGAAACACCAAGTTCAACCTTTTTTCCGTTGCCGTCTTGGATTTTTTCAACCAGTGAAGGAAGTGACCATATTTGGACTGTGGAGGAGCGACGGTTGGATCTGACGAACACAAGCAGCAGAGTGGCAACCTTACTGGATCTGGATCCATCTGGCTTCTGGTGAGAAGCTGCTAACAAAGTTAGCTTCAATGATTTGAGGTCACTGCTATTAAGTGTTAAAGTCATCTGCATTGGTAAAGTCTAAAGTCAGCGCATCTGTTTCAGTTCCAGATGTGGATCAGTTAATTTCAGCATAGCTGGTGCCCTTTGTACGGGGTTCCAGTCGTTGCTCCTCTGCAGTGCAACAACATATTCAAATATTTTAGTGAAAAGGTCCTGCAACTGTTGCAAATGTTTCTTACAATCTACATGTTTTTACCTTTCCAATGAGCTAATTGTTGCCAATTTAACCACTTTAGTTATAAATGCTAATAAGGGCATTACAATGAGGCTGGAAATGTTTCTTATAATTTACATGCACTATGCAGTACATTAACATTACAATAAACTTGTGACGATTTTAGATTCTTTCTTCCTTGATTTTATCTGATAATGAGATAATTATCGTAATGACACAAATTGCCCAACATTAAATTTCATCCACTAGGTCACAGGAAACATTACTGGCTCCAAGAAATTATCAGTAGACGACAGGTGCATTTTCTTGTCACGCCCCGGTGTGTAAAGGCCTTAACGGTCGATATCTAAATGTGTAACAGAAGGACCTTTTTGGAAACGAAAAATCGCATCCTCACACAGATTTGGACAGAATGGATTTGACTTTCTCATCGTCTCCCTGAGCATCACATCTTCATTTAGCCTGGTGAGCTGGCTTGCAGGATGGATTTTCTTCAGCGAGATGGAAGCTCCAGGCATGCAGGGGCGTTAGAAAAAAAAGGAATTTTTCTTATATATCTCGAGAACGTTATGGTGTGAAACTAGAAAACATTCAAATTTAGCATGTAAGTTGGTTTCACACATCGAAAGAAGAAACAGCATCAGACAACTTACAAGTCATTTTGGGTTCTGGATACTTTAAAAACGAATCGGAGCAATATTGTAATGTTGTATTGTAGCGTATTGTTTATTAACATAATGCTTGACATGTATAGCTTTTATTGTCTTATTTATTTTTCTAATTGATATTATCATAGATTTTACTTCTGTGTCCATGGAAACTTGGAAATGAAAGCTTATTCGAATCATTCAAGGCATCAAGAACGTATTGGGTCCAGATTCTTAGATATAATATATGTTTTAATAATAATAGTGTATTATTCTTAGTGAATATATGGTGGTTTTCTTTGTCTGTTTCAATAATCTCAGGGCCAGATTTACAAAAAACAAATGGTGCTGCGGTTTTCAGTTAGCCATGATCACTGTGATGAAGAGGTAGCAGTTACCGAACTAGACAAATTAAAGCCACATTAATTATATACAAGGCACACACACACACACACATACACACACACACACTGCAAGAGAAGGTGGAGATGGTGTTGCTCAGGATGTAAATACTGAGGTATTTAGCCAAATTCAGTTAAATGTCTGAACAAGCAGAAACGTTTAGTTTGCAGTGCGAAGCAGTCAGATTGCGTCCATTATTAATCAGTCCTGCTTCAATTTAATGTCTTATAATTTAGTCATGCTGCATGTATTGCATGCACATTTATTTTCCCTCCAGTCTTTTTTCTTGTGGCTCTTTTGAACCCCGTCAGTGGCGTGTCTGTGCCTCCGTTTCAGAGGCAGAGACTTTCCTGCAAAACTGTCACTGACTGATGCGGCGACCTCAGTAAGTCCAGCAGAATAAATAATCCTCCTTTGTTGACATGTCTTCTCCTATTATTTGCACAATTCTCCCTTCAATACATGCAAAGAGGAAAGAGCTGCTCAATAAGTTGTGATGGGAATTTGTCATAATTTTATGACATTTTAGAGAGCAATCGGAAATGAAATTGATTGTTGAGTGAATCCCTACTCGTATTTAACAAAAGAAATCAGGAGGTATTTTTTTGACAAAAATGTAATTTTCCGTCTTCCTGGTGAAGCTTTGTGTTATAACAAGAAACCATTGTGATTGTTGTTTCTGGGGACAGATTTAAAGTCTGAATCCAACCCCATTTTAAGCTGCTTGTATGAAGTACAGTTATTTTTCTGTCGAGGGTGGAACACAACACGCACCCACGCACTATTCTGTCACCCTGCTTCCTGCCTCTGGCCATCTCCGTCTGGTGACAGATTGATTGGCAGCTTCATCTCTGCTCAACGTGCAAATGTCAATATTTAGTTATCTTTCATTAGCCCTGCATGGGATTTTTACTGATAATAGCTCTTCACTGGTTTGCAATGAGCTGCGATGGGCTCGGCTGAAATGACAGCAGTAATTACTTGCGGCGCTGAGAGGAGAGAGCCGGCCACGCCGCCGGCATACAGGCATTTCCACGGTTACCTCCATCAGCCAGCAGTGTTCGGTTTGTACAGATATATACTGTAGTGATGAGGCTGTACTCAGAGTACTCAGTAGAAGTACTCAGATCCCTAAGTAAAAGTACTACTACCACACTGTGATAAGACACAAATAAATAAAAATGACATAAAATGAAAATACTCAAATAATGTAGTAGGGATGCTCCGATCACAGGAATCATAAATCTGCCGATAGCGATCGCAGAATGGATGGGAGAATAATTATATAAACATATAAACATATACATACATATATATAACAATAAAGATATTTATGTACCACAATCAACTTTTTATTTGTGTAAACATTACATGTTTTGCTCTTGACATGCTCTGTCAAGAGCGATAGTGAAATGAGCTGAGTGACGGGTGTCTTTGGGATTTGTTTTGCCCGGGCTTGTTTCTCAAACTCGCCATATTCTGTTGTGTGGGGCTTTCTCAAATGTCGGATTAGGTTAGTTGTATTAAATTGTCGTTGTTGATTACCACCTCTTGGAATTTCAGCATCGCATTGTGTTGCAAACAGCAAGTTTTACATATTTTTTGGAAATTGAAAAAATTCCAGACCGGAGAACTCTGTCAGCCTCATAAAGCAGAGCGGCAAAACTGTCGCAGGTAATTTACTTCTCATATAATTAAGGTCAGGCACAGAATAACAGTCTCGGGTAAAAAAAAAAATATATATATATATATATAAAAAAAAAAAAAAATATATATATATATATATATATATATATATATATATATATAAGCAAACAGATTTTCTGATCTGCTCTTTGAGGGCCCACCGATCAACCTGTTTAGGGTTCATATCGGCCAATAACGATCGGCGGCCAATCAATCGGAGCATCCCTATAATGGAGGTCTACAAGTATATGAGTAAATGTATGTCGCTGGGTTCACCGCTTGAAATGGCCTTGAATGTGGAAGGAAAAACCACTGGAGGCAAAGTGCAGGTGATAAAAACACCTACATAACACAGCAAGCAGCCACACAAATCCACTCAAACGTCTTTATGTCTTTCATAAGTGTCGTGAGTGCTGAAATAAAACAGGAGGTTGTAGACATTTGGTGTTTCGTTGACATTGGTTTTACTTCACACAGACGATTTCCTTTCAAATATGTTCCCTTACTTCTGACCTTATTAAAATCCAATATGTAGTCAGGCAACATATTCTGAGGTTCATATGGTGTCTTATGAAAAGCTTTAGGAAAAGGTGGTGGTTTGGGTTAATATGTACGTTTGTTACGTAACTTATGGTCTCCTGGTAAACCACCCGACCACCCTGACTTCCTCCCTACGACTTTCTTGCCCTTTATATACGTCACATGGCTCTGCAGTCCCGGCTCACAGGTTAGATATGACTTACAGTGCATCACTTTGGTAGGCAGAAGTACAAACAGTGAATGAGAAACAGCCTCTGTAAAGTAAGTGGTAACCCCTGTTTTATAACGCTTTTGTTGATTAATTGACTGACCTTAACATAATCAGCAACTAAGTGGATAATTGATTAATCATTTCAGTCATTTTGCAAAGAAAAATAGTGAAAGAAAACAAACGTAATGAGATTCAGTCTTCTCAAATGAGAGGATGTGTGGCATTTCTTTGTCCTTCGTCATCAGCAACTGAATATTGGAGGGAAAAAAATATTTTTGAAGGTGACGACTTGCGTTCATGACCAAAGAAATAATCAGATTAACCAATGATGAACATTATCATTAGCTGATGCCCTAATATAACAGATGTGATAAAAACAATATTATGCTTTTTGAGCGGATACAGCCAGCAATGGGTCTCCAGGACTTTGGCTGCAAACAGCTTGAAACCGAATATTGTGTTTGTGTGATTGGATCTGTTGTGTGTGTGAAGAGCTGATACGCAAACAGATATAAGGCAGTAACCTGACATCATCATCATCATCATCAATAATTAACATGAAGGGCAACCGGAGCTTGGCTGGAAAATCAGGTTTATCAACTCCAAACAACGCCAACAATCTTTGGTTTATATTTATATATTGTTTTCAATATGTCACCATATTTAACAAAACCTCCTGTCGCTCCCAGCTGATCTACTGACCACAGGGTATGAATAAACAAGGTCCACTCTGTCCTGCGCTTAAAGCTGACAACTTTACTTCCTACACACTGACAACACACACCCACACTCACACACACACACACACACACACACTTCAGTGGTTCACATAAATGTCATTAAATCACAAAACAACACACAAACTGTCCAGGAAGCAAAGCGAACAGTATTTCAGCTGAAACTGACATAAGGGCCGATGATTAACTGATCTTAAGGCAGCTACATTTCAAGGTGTTAATGTCGTCACAAAGTCCTGTAAACACAGGCTGGATTTGAGTTCTCACAGGCCTCGGCTCTGCTTCCTGCCGTCTGGTTGTAGCTGACACTTTGCTGAGCCAGACCCTGAGAGTCTGGTGGGTCTGGAGCCCCAGGAGAGAAATAATGTGCATACAGACTTTAAGGATGAACTTGTCTTTGTGCAAAGGTAAGTGGAGGGATGGAACCACTTCAACATCAACAAGTCCTCCCGATTACATTTTTTTTTAAAGTGTCTTTTGTCCATACCTGGTAATAGTATTTTCAATCTAGGAGCAGCACAACAAAAGTGTTACAAATCAAGGTTGAAAGATCAATCAGTTTTGTATTATTTAAGTTGGATGTTTGTATATGTAAAGTACAACTGAGGCAGGTGGGACACTGAATAATGGACAAACCCAAAGCAGCTTACTAACAACAAAAATAAAAAATATTCATTACGAAGAAACAGCAGTACATCATGGGCTAATGGGTGTTGGCATTGCATGTTAGTGTCTTACGGAACATTATTTTTGGTATGACCGTCATAATTTGGGCACATATTACTATATTATAGTTATTGCAAGTGGGTAGAAATGATATAAACTTAAAATATCAATATTACAAATATCTAAAAATGAAAGTTGTATCTTGAAAATATAATGTCAACCAAATATTCTGAAGTATTTTTAGGGATTTCGTTTAACAATTACTTTGAGGGACTTTATCAATTTTCTTCTCTTCAGTGCATATATTTTAGGTTAATTACCCTCATTCACTGCTGTTTTTCTGATGTCTACTCTTTGATGACAGTAAACATTTGATCACAAAATCAAAGGGTTGCTCTTTAAGCTTGCAAATCAACCGCTGAGAAGATGCGTACGAAAGCTTTGTAGAGCACGTTGGACCTTGTGTTGAGAATATGTTTCACAAGCAGGTGAGTTTAAATCAAGACATTCTGACTCCAACCGTTCGGTGCATCTTTGGGCCAAAGAAGCGATGACGTACAGTGATTACGTCAGAGCGAGGGCCGGGAGGGAGTGAAGTAGAGAGAGAGCTGAAAATCGTTGCCTCGTCCCGTTTGCTACACAAACACGTATTGATTTCCAATTCCAATATTCCCACAACTCCTAGCACACGGACAGACGCAGATTGGATAGAGAGTTTCCAATAAAGACTGTTTGCCTTGTTTGTCTTTGTTCACGTAACTGTCCCAGAAAATGTCTTTTTTATTAAGTTGGTCAGCGAGGAGGCTGGACAGACGAGCTTAGAGAAAGCAGGTCAGCGGGTATTTAGGTGGATGGAGCCGGGCGGGGTGGCCGTGTGAGCGACGCTGCTTTAGGGCGACGTGGACATTTGGGAACATTGACGTTGTTGTGGCTGTCCATACTAATCCGGTGTGTGCATGCGTGCATGTTGTGCATGTTTCCACGGTCACTTTGACATCTCGGTGCATGACACACGATGCCATCCAGGAAACTATGGCCACGTCCTTCTAAAGCCTTTAATGCAGCGCTCTGTTTGGCCTAAAAGGGCATCTATCAGTTATAATCCACAGTCTGCTTTAAGCTCCCTCTCTCTCTCCCTCTCTCTCTAGCTCAGATGTGATCATTCTCTCCATCACTGAGCTGCGGCCAGGAGAGGGAAAAAAAATCTCAGCACAGATGGAGAGATGCTGAAGAGAAATGAGAACAAAAGGCTGGAGGGAGAAAAAAACAGAGGAGACGCAAGAAAGGTCAGATGAGACAAATGAAAAGATGTTCTTCAGTGGAAAAGCTGCCTTGACAATGGGCGCACACAACAGAAATAAATAATGTGGTGTAAACTGGATGAAAGAATAGATGAGAGGTGGGAGATGGAAAGGATTGAGATGCAACAAGTGGGGACACAGAGAGTAAAAGTAGAATAAATGCATACAGAATGATAGGTTGTTGGTCTATGAATAAAAATGACGTTCCCACACAAAAAAACTGCATTAGGTTTGGGGCCCAAACTCACGTAGGTTAGCTGGACAACAACCTGCCAATCCCAGGTACGATCCCTCAACCACTCGCCTATAGCTAGAATGATTGACAGCAGCTCAAATCATGAGACATTCACTGACATACAAACGTAGCACTACCCATTACACTTACCTTGAACAACATATTCCTCCAACCACAATAACACTCACAACATAACAGGTTGACATTACAGGTCACCAGCCACCAGAACGTTTCTCACTGGATGAGTTTCAGGCCGATTATACTGGAGCACCAACTTGCGTTCATGACTTCAGACAACAACAAACCACAGTGAACATGAACGAGGAAGAAGCTGATGAGACCGCTTTGGTTGGCCCCTTGGATGGGAAATTTTGTTATAAAAAACTAACGGATGGAAGCGTCGATAAGAGCATGGTTGTGTGCAAGCTATGCAACAAGGAATTTGCATATCACCGCAGCACATCAAGCCTCAAGTATCACCTCAATGCAAAACATATAGCAGCTAGCGTGGACGCTAGCGTGGTAGCTAGCATGGACGTTAGCCCAACTCCGAGTACAAGGACCCACACCCAACCCACACTCCACCAGATGCTATTGCTACACTTAATGGCAAAAATTGCACTGGTCTGTTGGACTTGGTTGAACAAAAATAAACAATATTTTGTTGCTTAAGCTTATGTATTCAGTCATTATTCAATGGTATACTAAAAATCCATGTGAAAAAAAATTACTTCTCACTGTTCTCAGGTCAAATTTATATGCGATTAAAATGCGATTAATTTCGATTAATTAATTACAAAGTCTCTAATTAATTAGATTAATTTTTTTAAATCAAGTCCCGGCCCTAAAAATTACATAATGTAAACATTTAACTGTGCAAACATCTGCCTTAAGAAAACAATGCAAGTCGCTTGTTTTGTAACTTTACGAATGTTTAAAAAAAGAGAAAACTGAAAGCTTTGAATACTGTGGTGAGGCTCAGATATGGCTGAGATATGCAGGCGGTCCACTGCTGTGCTTTACCAAACTGCACTACTTATCTCCTTGCATCTTTTGGATTGCTGCCCCTAGCGACTAAAAAAGACGTTATGATGGGCCGTTGTTTCGGCTCTGCTAACACTCATGGACACGTGCACACGTCATCATGCCTTCACCGTAGTCAGTGTGATGGTCCTTTTTAGGTGACTGAAAAGATTTGTGGTGTTTCCCAACTTGGTTGACACCGACAGATGACATAATTTGCAGACAAATCGTAATCTGCACCTCGTCACTTTTTAGACCACCAAATAACGGACGTCATCATTTCGGAGGGAAACACTTTCACTGACGTCCTCCTCACCGGTTCCACTCATTTTTCCAATTTAGAGTTTCTCATTGTGGTTTCCAAAGCTTTCTTTTTACCAGCTCTTCCTTACAGCCTTTCACTCAAACATTGCTTTGCGGTAGGAAATGGTTGTGTACTTTGACATGCAAGCCAAAAACTGACTGGCTGCTTACTCGATCTATCCACATGGGTGAAAATGTACAAGGCTAATCACAGAATAATCAACTTGATTGCAATGTTGGATGGAGATTGTTTAATCGCCCAGCCCCCTTTGATACTTTTATCTGACTGCTACATGAGAAAGAAATATGGGTACATTTTTTACAGTGGTCGGCTCAATGTCAGATCGCATATTTGAAAATATTAACAAGCTAAAAAATGCATAAATGGATTCCATGACTAATTCAGAGGATCTGTTTATGCTTACATGTAATTGCAATTTCTGTTAAATTGATTTATGGTGATGTTATCAATCAATGAGTTAAGTGGAGAGGACAACTGTTGTCAAAGTACATTTTCCAATAAACGTCATTTCTTACGTATGATATTCTTGCCAATTAATAATAACAAGTCCTAACAACGTGAGATGAGCTTCTATTTAGAGCTCATTTTCTCAAGTGACAGAAATCAACATCATGGTAATAAACTAAGATACATGTTGAGGATTAGTCACACTTTTATCTTAAACAAGAACTAATGAACTGATTCACAACTGGAACTGAAAAGTGGACGGACAGATGTGCTGACTTTTGACACGGTAAAAGTGTGTCTAAAATATGGTGAAAGTTGACCCACATGATTAATGGTGCATCGTGGCAAAAAAAATCCTTCATGGTGGATGGTTATAGCAGCACGAGAGCCCAAACACCAGCAACAACAGAGGCTGTGAAACTGAAGAAGAAGAGAACACAAGGCCGGACTCAACAGACCACAGCTGCAACTAAAAGCTCAGGTGTGGGAGGAAGAAAGACTGGGAAGTGATGGTAACTGATCGAATCTAAACTCAGATGAGTGACGACATTAATGTATATGATATTTCTTGGCGGTCTTCGAGGACGAACTGACGAGCTTCGGATTGAAGGGACAGTGTGCAGGATTCGGCGGCATCACGGTTTTGCACTCAAGTTAATGCAGTTTCCCAAGCATGTCAGAGACGTGGCCTTCAGGTAACATCAAAATGCAAATGATAAGTTTTATATCCATAAATGCAAATGATCTGACAGAAAACCATTGAGACGAGAAATTACTTTGACTCATCAATCAGGACTTATTATGAAAACCTCTTTATAGTTCAAATATTCTTCGATTTTTTTGTTACTTTTCTTCTTGTTTATCCTTCATGGCTTTGGAATAAAAACCCATGCATGCATTCATCCCTGCAGAAAGCCACTAATGTGAGGATCAGGACTGTGTCCCCCTGTCCCACACAGTGACCTTCACCAGCTCTAACCATAACACAGATACTGAATTTCCCTTCAGCAATGGAACGTAAACCTGAAAATCTATTTACAACTGTGACAAAACACACACACACACACACACCATCACTCATCAATCCCTATTAAGAGTCTGCACGCTGCCTCGATGTTTCCATCCATTGACAAACTTGTTTATACAACTTGTTAACCATAATACAGTACTCTCACACACACACACACACACACACACACTCAGACTGCTGCACACACCAGACCAGCACCTGGCAGTTGCATAAATCCAGTCCCAATCTGATCCCATGATCTGGCTAATAATCCCAGAGCACATTGGCAGAAGATTACCACAATAGATTAGTGCACTGCCGCCTAGTCTTACAGCCACTAATCCACAGCAAAGGACGGCCGCTATGTAGCACAGTCAGCACACCAGCCCAGAATGAATAAGTCTTATTAGCTAAGAATAATATTTACTGACATATCTCATTATGTATATACAGTTGTCTGACATATTTGGACAGATTTACTTGCTGCAGGCATGCAAACTCATCAGGGGTGAAAAAAGGTGACAAAGATGGAGAAAACTATTTTTATTATGAAAATAAGGAACATTTCAAACACTGCCAAAAGGCTACAGGTCACAATACGCTACAGAAAAGTGTCTCTTATGCTATAATAAAAAAAATGCATAATTCTGTATCAGGCATGGACATAGATCAGTATTATTATAATATTATTATGTGTTTACGCTTAAGACTAAACAGTGTCATAGAGGAAAATAGCTCATCACAACTATGCATGGGACGATGTGATTATCCTGGCCAAAACAACGTGATTCCAAATATGATCCAGATTATCATCAAATTATGCTTAAAACTATTAAAATTGCACTTAAACATACTGGAAGCACTTCACATGATGTTATGAGACCAATATATGTATTGCATCACAGGTAAGACAAATATGTTTTCTTTTCTGAAAAACAATCAAATATATAATAATAATAAAATGTTTGTTTTAATTGAGGCTCTATTTTTCACTTGTCTACCATGATAACGAATTAGACAGCTTTTTCAAGTCAGCCTTGATGATGTTCACAATTCTACACCATCAACTTATTATCTTTTTAGCGCGGCTCTTATATCGTCCCACCACTAGTCATAACAGACTTTGCCCGTGTGTGTGTCTTTGACTCTGCAATGCCATCTCTTGTGCTAAATCGCACGAAGTCACTGAGCACCGAGAAGCTTATTGAAAGGCAAGACGGACCGAGTGCTGAGAGTCTGTGTGAGGGAGCAGAAAGAGTCGTAGAGAATCTTTTATAAATCGGAAAAACACTTTGAGGCAGTCGTGAGACACCAGAATGATTAATTGATATCCGTGACTGGGTGGTGAGCGTGTAGGTGGGACTGTGTGTGTGTGAGAGTGAAAGGTGTGATTCACACAGTACCTCTGTGTGGTATTGTTTGTCACTTCCTGCACAGTATGGATGCTGGACTGTGCGGCGAACCATCGCAACAGACGGCTCGATTGGAATCAATATAAATGCAGCACAATTATCTTCTGCAAGTTAGAATCATGACAAGTGCAGTTCGATCCGCAATGACCTGAAGCCTTTCGTGGTCTGTGAGTAATTATTCCTTGCACTCCGGAAAATTAAAATCATTCTTATTGTCGGTTGGTGTAAAATAGAAAGTGATGGTGAGTTCTTGAAATGTGTTTTAAAGAAAGAAGAACAACTAAACCAGAACTCTGACTTATGTTTGGGTTTCTATTTTTAGAAATATTCACGTTGAGATTCTAGACTGTACAATAACTCAAAGCAGTCAAATAATAAGCCATAATCTTGGTGAGGTCCCAGGAGTGAGTCAGGATAGTTGTTCGGTCCCAGGAGTGGGTCAGAATGGTTGTCTGGTCCCAGGAGTGGGTCAGTATTGTTGTCCAGTCCAAGGAGTGGGTCAGTATTGTTGTCCAGTCCAAGGAGTTGGTCAGTATTGTTGTCCAGTCCAAGGAGTTGGTCAGGATTGTTGTCTGGTTCCAGGAGTGGGTCAGGATTGTTGTCCAGACCCAGGAGTGGGTCAGGATTGTTGCCTGGTCCCAGGAGTGGGTCAGGATTGTTGTCTGGTTCCAGTAGTGGGTCAGGATTGTTGTCCAGACCCAGGAGTGGGTCAGGATTGTTGCCTGGTCCCAAGAGTGGGTCAGGATTGTTGTCTGGTTCCAGGAGTGGGTCAGGATTGTTGTCTGGTTCCAGGAGTGGGTCAGGATTGTTGCCTGGTCCCAGGAGTGGGTCAGGATTGTTGTCTGGTCCCAGGAGTTTGTCAGGATAGTTGTTCGGTCCCAGGAGTGGGTCAGGATTGTTGTCTGGTCCCAGGAGTGGGTCAGTATTGTTGTCCAGTCCCAGGAGTGGGTCCGGATTGTTGTCTGGTTCCAGGAGTGGATCAGGATTGTTGCCTGGTTCCAGGAGTGGGTCAGGATTGTTGCCTGGTTCCAGGAGTGGGTCAGGATTGTTGCCTGGTCCCAGGAGTTGGTCAGGATAGTTGTTTGGTCACTGGAGTGGGTCAGTATTGTTGTCCAGTCCCAAGAGTGGGTCAGGATTGTTGTCTGGTTCCAGGAGTGGATCAGGATTGTTGCCTGGTCCCAGGAGTAGGTCAGGATTGTTGTCCAGACCCAGGAGTGGGTCAGGAATGTTGCCTGGTTTCAGGAGTGGATCAGGATTGTGTCCTGGTCCCAGGAGTTGGTCAGGATAGTTGTTTGGTCCCAGGACTGGGTCAGGATTGTTGTCCAGTCCCAAGAGTGGGTCAGGATTGTTGTCTGGTTCCAGGAGTGGATCAGGATTGTTGCCTGGTCCCAGGAGTTGGTCAGGATAGTTGTTCAGTCCCAGGAGTGGGTCAGGATTGTTGTCCAGTCCCAGGAGTGGATCAGGATTGTTGCCTGGTCCCAGGAGTAGGTCAGGATTGTTGTCCAGTCCCAGGAGTGGGTCAGGATAGTTGTTTGGTCCCAGGAGTTGGTCAGGATAGTTGTTTGGTCACTGGAGTGGGTCAGGGTAGTTGTTTGGTCACTGGAGTGGGTCAGGATAGTTGTTCGGTCCCAGGAGTTGGTCAGGATAGTTGTTTGGTCACTGGAGTTGGTCAGGACACACATCCTCTTGTTGTGGTGGCTGAAGGGGAAATGTTACAATGCGTGTCATGGTGATGTAGCATTTGGCTGAGGTCGTCTATAGGCTGTAATGTTTTAGCAAAAATAAAACCATTTTTCAGCGGTTGTGTTTATGGAGACCTTCTCCGGTTTGTAAAAATGCTCCCCACCTGCTGTGTCCAAACACATCCAGCGTCTTTTCAAGATGTGAGAAGTGAGCGAGAGTGCTGCAGCCATGAAATGGGCTGCAATGTAATCCATCTGGCAAATGTGCTTATTTTTGCCACTGACAGGCTCGGATTGTTATTATAAGTGTTCTTCAACATTGTGGAAAGGACCCCACAGAAAAAAAGCATGTTTCTCTTCACCTTTTGGTGGATCCGCTCTGTCCATTTGCTAGTGTTGCGGTAAATAATCGTTTCATAAAACTAAGCTACACTTTCTGAAGCATCATGCAGAAACGCGGGCGAAGGTTGAAATGTAAGGAATTTGGGGGAAATGGTCTTAACTTTGCTGCCATACAGCTGAGTGTGAGGCGAAAGACTTTGACTTTTTACAGACTCCTCTTTCTGTTGTCAGAACTCAACAAGATTGACTTTGTTGAAAGCCAACGAATTTGTAATTTTTTATTTTTTAGTAGTATTTTGTTCGTAGTCTTGGTGGAGGCAAAGGTAGTTTTAGTATTTGTGTACATTATTAGTAGTATTATTATTATTAGTAGTAGTAGTAGTAGTAGTAGTAGTAGTAGTAGTAGTAATATAGAATTTGTCATTTGCTTGCACTAACACACTCCCCTGACAAATGTGGTTAACTGGTCTGTAGACTGTCCTTGTTGTTACCTTGTGTGTTGTGTTGTGTTGTGTTGTGTATTCTTTTTTCGTCTTGCAATACTGAAAGAAAACTGAGAGGAAAAAGACGTGTTTATTGATGTGGACGTGCTCACAGCTGAAAACTGCTGAAGATCAATTAAGTGGACTTTGCATAGAGATTGTTCATGCTGAAGACAACGCCACCGTCACCAAAAGTGTCACAACACATAAGACATAAAATGTTTTGTCAGGACTAATAAATAAATCTAAAATTATTTTTTAAACGTTTTTATCTTTAAATCAAATGGTATCCCATTAGATGAATGGTACAATTATGACTTTGAACTATTTCTTTCACAGCTTTTCAATACATTTATATATCTTAAGTAAAAGTATTCTTTCTTGTTAATGTATTTAATAGTGAACAGTTTGGATTGCCATATTAAACTAAACTGTGTGTTTTCCTGCAGTAATTTGGACTGTTTTGTTTCTTGGGAGTTTGGTGAAGCTTTAGCCTTTTTCTGTGCAGATGATTGTGAAGGACAGCAGAGTTGATGGGGACATTTCAATCAAAGCCCTTTGCACCCAACACACACAGACACACACACACACAGAGACACAGACACACACACACAGAGACACACACACACACACACAGACACACACACACGGAGACACACACACACACACACAGATACACAGACACACACACACACACACACACACAGACACACACACACACACAGAGACACAGACACACACACACACAGAGACACAGACACACACACACACAGAGACACAGACACACACACACACAGACACACACACACACAGACACACACACACACACACACACACACACAAACCATTAACAAGCCTTGGCTACTCCCTGGCTCTCTGCCCGTCTGGCTTCATATAATGAAGAGAATCTCTGATGGATTTCAACAAGGCTTTGTGCTTCACCTTGCCTGACAGAAACAAACAAGCGCCCTCTCTCTCTCACACACACACACACACACACACAGAGGACTAAAAAATCAATACACCTGGTTAAAACGTGAAAACATGAGCTGCTTTCAGACATGAATACACAACATTTCTGACTCTGAAATGTAGATCTGTTGAAGTGACACCTTTTTGTCAATCAGACACGGCTCATGTGTGATCTGTGGCAGTTTGAGGTCTCAAAAATCAACTTAATTAATCACCTGAACAATCAACGACCTGAATCTTTAATGATGAATGCTGGATTTCTGGAGATTTTGGTTGGCTGTCTTCCTTCATTGCTGCCGTTGAATGTCTCTTGTAAACTGTACTGAGCTTGCTTTGATATATTATTGCAGTAGTATCTGTGGCTCTATCTTTAATTGTCTTCATTTCTGTTTCTCTCTGAACGTGCTTACGTTCTTATGGCGTGAGTGTAAAAGTGGTAGACACTGACCGAGCAGAAAGGCAGATTAAAACATTTAATTTGAGTTAATACAATGAAGAAGATCAATAAAAAACACACAGATCTGTTTATAGAGAAAAGGCCACACAGCTTGAACGATATTTGGCCTGCGAGAAGGAAGAGAGCGGAGAGGGAGAGTTTAAAATGTTGTGGATGAGGGAGGATGAAGCCTTAAGCGTGACTGACGTTCAGCCTTCTATTCTGGGTGAGATAATGTACATTTCGGCATCGACTTCATCATTCAGCTAAACGTTCAATCAGAACTCTGCTTGTTTCCGAATATCCAACCAAACTGAAGATATAGATCGGAGGGAGTGCCGCTCATATTATTACTGTGCAGCAAACTTTACTCCAGTCCACTCCTCAACAACTCAACTGGCTCTTTCATTGTTTATCAAACTGACATTATTTTCTCTGTGCATAAGTGATGGTTTATTACAGTGATCTCAGAGGGAAATGATGTGCCTTTAATCTCTCGATTAGTTGGAACGCCATCACGACTTTTCCATGAAGCCGACTGCTTATTCAGACACGAGAGCAGCCTGTTGAATCGCCATCACATTTGAATAACGAGGTGCGTGCACATCTATCGACCATCCATCTGCTTCTCCTGACACGTTTGACTTTCGCTCTGACAGCCGATGGCGCCCGCTTTCTCCCGCAACACACATAAATGAAACGACTGTGACACCAGAGGACGAACCGAAACCCAGACAGACAGACAGACACAGGACACCTCCACCTCCCTTCTCTCCGCCGTCTGTCTGTGCTCCATCTGCCCTTCTTTCATTCCTCTTTACTTCCACAACAATCCCTCCTGATTGTCCCTGCTGACCCTCTAAACACTGCACCTCCTCGCCTCTGCTTCCTGTCTGACCCCTCCTCCTTCTTCCTCTTTGTCCTTCTTCTTTGCCCTTTTCCAGTGCTCCTACTCCTCTCTTTTCTTTTGCCTCCTTGTCTCCTCCTCCTCCATCCCTTCATCTGAGCATTAGCGCTATCAAGGGAGGCCTGGGTGTGTGTGTGTGTGTGTGTGTGTGTGTGTGTGTGTGTGTGTTGGTGGGGGATCTTTAGGCAGTGGCCAAAAGCAGCCCTTCTCAAAAGCAATGACACACTTCCAAGTCAAGAGGACATTTGTTACGTAACAGCTTAAGGCTCCCCGGCTTCTCTGGTGGGCCTCTGACTCGGCGGATATCTACACAAATGCACAAATAAACACAAACAGACGAACACACGAGGGAGAGGGAGAGGAGGGAGGAAAGATTAGGCTGGAAGTGAGATCAAGAGGAGGGAGAGAAAAGTGGGAGAAGCGACAGAAGGGAAAAGAAAGGCAGGAGGGAGAGAAAGAGGACTAAGTGACAGCGATTAAGAAAGGAGGAGGCAGAGAGATATGAGGATGAGAGAGAAAATAGAAGCAGAGGAGTAGGGAAGCGATGAGAGAGGGGGGAGAAGAGGAAAAAAGACAGCTGGTGGAGGAAATTGGTGATGAAGCTTCAGTCGAGCCTTAAAGGGGAAAAAAATAAATAAATGAATGAGGGAGAGACAAAAAAATAGGAAAAGAGAGAGAAGCTGGAGGAGGAGGAGGAGGAGGAGGTCATGCAGGTATCTCTTAAAACACATAGACCCAATCGACTTCTACAAATAAAAAGAAAAGAATAATAGCAGGCTGACATTTGAGTGCTCTATTCCTGCTCCTCTCTGTGGGAAGGAGACGTGAAAACAAAGATGAGGAGGAGAGGGAGGGGAGGGGAGACAGTTGGATGGCAGCCCTGTACGCTTCTGAAAAGGAGATGTTTAGCAAATGGCTTGATGAATCTTTCAGAGCAGGAGGAGAAGAATGACGAAGAGGAGGAGGAGGAGGAGGAGGAGGAGGAGGAGGAGGAGGAGGAGGAGGAGGAGGAGGACGCTCATTTTGAATAATTGACTATAAAGGCAATTAAACGGAGATAGTACATCTCAGGGGGGATTATCTGGATAAATTTGAACATGATGAACGGTTACAGTGTGTGTGTGTGAGTGTGTGTGTGTGTGAGTGTGTGCATGTGTGTGTGCATTTGAGGATCTTTGTAAAGCAAGCAGAAATGTCTGCAGAAGGCTGGGGAGCAGACAGCCAAACGGCGGGTCTGTCAGATGAGAACCAGCGCTGGCCTAGACAGCAGTTATGCAACCCCCCCCCCCCCCAAAAAAATAACAACGCACCCGCAGAAACATGTCAGAGCAGTGACTGGGTTGCGCACAATCACACACACACACACACACACACATGCACACACACACCCAATCACTCCATATGCACAACCTTGCTATTACGGTTCTATGATTGCACCTGCTGCCTAGCAACAGCAGGTGAAGGACAGGTGGGATAGTGGAAATGTAATAGTCTCAATATACTTCCTCTTAAATCCTGAACAAACACAAAGAGAGGAGGAAGACGACAGAGTGTGTGTGTGTGTGTGTGTGTGTGTGTGTGTGTGTGTGTGTGTGTGTGTGTGTGTGTGTGTGTGTGTGTGTCTGTGTGTGTGTGTGTGTGTGTGTGTGTGTGTGTCAGTTGTACAAACCAGCCTCACAGCCATTTCCTGTGTGAGCGCCTGAGAGCATTTCCGTGTTTGAACTCTAGTTTTTTGTGCAAAAAAGGGCAACCTCTGACGTTGCAGCGAAAGTAGTCCGCGAGATCCCTCATCACATCCACTACGCTCCGCCTCGTGCTTACGTCACGTCAACGTGGGTTCCCACAGTTAGCTGCAGCCGCAGGCAGCTGCGAGGGCATTTGTTCTACAGTAAATAAAAGATTCCCTTGAGCTTTTAAACTCTCCAGAACATAAACCTGCTCCGTTCATGTCATGAAGAGAAATGTGTACGGCCTAGTTTGCATTTTTGAGCATGAAATATGTGGGTGGCTTTAAATGGGAGCTCGACTGCATACGTTCTTTCTATGCAACATTTGAAATGCATCTGAGCTTCTTTCTATTTTGTTTGTTACCTTTAATTCTCCCAGTTAACGAGCTGAACCGGCCACTTAGGGAGCTTGTTAGCTTGGTCACTAATGGGACAATACGAAGATGGATGTTACTCTCTTGTGCAGCAGTTTAATCTGGCAGAGGAGGTTCTATTAAACTGGACGGTGCAACGCAGCTAAAAAGCTACGACATCTTCCTCCATGTTGGACTCTCCGTTCCATCAGAGGTCAGGTTCAGATTCAGCTTCATTAACATCAATGCAGGGTTTCACAATAAAATACAGTTCCTCTGCCATGAAACATTATTTTATATACATGAAGTACATAAAAGCAGCTCTAAAGGAGGAAATAAAAAGGAAGATACAGATGCTGTCAAGATGGCAGCAGCATAAATCTGTCCACCAAAGTTGCAAAAAATAAAACTTTTCCATTCAAGTATGGAATTAGGAATGCTGCTTGGAAACAGCAAAATTAAAACATGCACGCTTGAGGACGGCTCTGCCTTGAAAAAGAATCGATGCACCAAATGGATTACGGAAATGCTACTGCGATGTAATATCATTTAAATCACATGAGTGATGAGCCGTTTCCGCTGTCGGCCTTACTTAAATGATCTTCGTCTCCAGACCGTGTGAAACCAGGTCAATATAGCCAAGATGAAAGAACAATTAAAACTTGCCCAATTGAACCAAATCCCTTAAGACCTTTCTCCGTTCCATCTCTCGTAGATGGGTTTGCTGCACTGATGCATAAAGCATAGATGGCCAAGCAGACTTTCTTATCCGGGTCACAACCTCTACTTCTACTCCCTGGTTTACCGGAGGATTACCGCCATCAAGAGCCAATAGTGCCAACTTCTGACCAAACTGCGCCGTAGCAGAGTTTATCCGCGTCAAACCACTGGATGGGAACGTGACAGATTGACATTTATATTCTGGTATATTTCGCAGAAAGTTTGCTTGAAATTTGACAATTGAATGGACAAATACCCTATTTTTTCACACAGGTTGATTTTCTTGTATGAAAGCCTTGAGCAGCAAACCTTGACTGAAGGTATAAACATCTCTTAAAAAGCATCTCTGAAACAGAAAATGCACCAGAAAAAAAAGTGAAATTGTGCCTTAAAACATACTCAACAGAAAAACGAAAACAACATTGATGTAAATGATTGCAAAGCTACGATAATAACGGGGGTGCCAGGTATGGTGAGCAGCTCACCACGGCTCTAACGCAAACAGCACAGCTATTTATGGTCACATGACCCACATCGGGTCAGCTGACTTCTGTACGGCGTTGTGCGGCTTCATCCTACAGTTTCTGCTGCGGACTTTAACTTAAGGGTGAATCTTCAAGCATCCCACAAGCCGAGAGGGTCGTGTTTTTAAAAAGGAGACATGAAATATTCAGTTGTACAGTTTTGATTCTTTGTATGAAAGCGACAGAAGACTGTGATGAAGAGGGAAAGAATGGGAGCCAAGCGACACAGATGGCGAGAGAGAGAGAAAAATGATGTACAAGCGAGTAAAGCTAACATGAAATGACAGGATTTCATAACATCAGAGACATTACAAGCCATCAGAAATTAAAGGCAGCTGCACTGTATAAACACTGTCTGATGGAGCCACATAAGTACATCAAACACACTGTAAAGAGGAGAAGAAAAGAGGTCTGAAAAATCTCCAAAGCCCAATTTTATCTATTTGTCAAAGTGTTAAAAAGAAAAGAAATAAACCAAAAAAGCAGCTAAACCTTAAAAAGACAAAAAGCAAGAGTGAGAAAAGTCATGTGAGGACGTAGGGAGGATGACCCATACTGTGGGGGACATAGTGAGAGAAAGGAAACGGCCTTGAGAGGGACAAAGAGAGACTGGGAGCAGCTTGACTGATAAACAACAGTAAGACGGGAACTCGGGAGGAAACAAAGTAACATCAAGCAAATATTTCAGTTTTAAAAACATGCATGTTTGAAGTAGTTACAGAACACTTAACTTACAAAATGATTATTTGTCTATCAGTCACTCACCTTGACTTCTTGACGAAAACAGCAAGAAAATCAAGGTTTTCTTGAAGAATGCGGGGGAGTCCTTAAGTTAAACCGAAAGCACAGTTTAGGGGGTAAAGCTGAAAGCAGAAGAACCGCCGCCTGGTGTCAAATTAATGAAAGTTCAGCAACTCAACCCAAACCCGACCCCGCAAATGACCACAATATGACTTTTAAACTTTAAACTCTCTAATTCTTTCTTTTCGACTACCTCGATATGCGTCATCCACAACTAGTTAAAAAAAAGTGAGATGTGCTCGTACTAAAACCAGCCGCACTGATGGTTGTGACGTCACTTTGGCCACGCAGACACAAGCGTAAATCAGGCATTCCCCCCCAGTCTACGTCCGGTGAGTGAGAACAGATAAGCAATCTTGTTGCGCTCGCTGTAAATGGCGGACGTATCCGTGGTTATACGAGCAGTGACCAAAGCGTCTGCTTCATGTCGACTCTACTGCACATACAGATTTATGAGGTCACATCTGCCAGCTGTCGAGAAACACTCAATGTGAAGAATCACACTCCTCCTATCATTCACACTCCTGCACTCGACTAGAAAGAACATACAATTAGATTTGAAAACAGTGTGTTAACGCAATTTCTCTGTTTGGTTTGTTGAAAACGGTGCAAAGTAAAACTACGCTGCACTTTTTCTATTCAACCTGGAGATTAAACGTTGACGTCTGCTCGGATTTCTGTGTTGTAAGAGCTCACTGACACCAGTCGTTATTCTTCATCTCAGAAATCAGTGTTTTGGTGTTTGTTTATTCCAAGTTCTCGTTGCAGAGGGAGAACCGATGCCAAGTGGAACCTAATAACCACACAGAAATGAAAAGGAGAGAAGTCAGTCTGAGCTAACCAACAAAAGGACATGACCTCATATGAAACAGTAAAAGGTTTTATGGGTACAACAAGTCCTATCTAACATTTCCTCATGTTTGGAAAGTGAACGCAGTGAACCGGACAAATTACAGCCCGGACTAGCGCTCATATTCACTCATTCACTTCTTTTATCATCAGCATGACCGGCGGTGATGGGTGGGGAACCCGAAACCGAACACACACACAGTCAGTGCACACGAGACAGCTGAAGTTACAGGAAACGGTGGTTAAGATATGCAACAATGAAGCCACTTTTACTTCACCTATAGTTGTTGATTGGCTATTTTAAAACCCCTGAACCGCCTACACAGGATGCATTCAGGCACAGCATCGAGTGAAGGTCACAAGTGTTTTGACAGCATTCATCACTGTAGTTACACGTGTAAAATGGAAGGAAATAGACTTGAAGTGTAAAAAAGAAAAGAAAATGCCAATGGAAAGTCAATAAGTACCTTTTGTTGCGGTGGTTTAACAGAAAAACATTTGGATCAAACTCCATGTAGGGAGGAGGTTGGGGCTTTCACCCAGAAGACCGTTGTTCGTGTCCTGAAGAAACCAAAAGTCAACCTAATGTTACACTGTTTTCAGTGTTGGACTGTAATCTACATGCCACCACTACGTAACGTGCCGTTAAGAGATTGTGGTTGTAGGCTGTCGCTTTGATTGGATTACGATCCTGTGACATAGTTCATCATGAGACAAAAAATGTTCTGTTACCATACTCGCTTGAAATCCTATCAAAGTACTGATGTACCTCGAGGCTGGTTTTGTGAGTCAGCAGCAGCATTTCATCACGATAACTTGAGTAACTGTTATCTCTCATAAATCCAGAGTCCTTTTGAACATCAGAAGAAATCTCTGTATTTACTTGGTCTTTGAGCGTAACACAATCAAGTTCAAATCACAAATCACAGTTAGAACATGATGTTTTCTACAGATTCAACGCTCCTGGTCGTTGTGACACCATATAGGCCTTTCCGATCTCCTTCAGGACGTGAAGCACGACAGTCGACAGCACATCTGTGCTCGACTGGATTTTGTAGTTGCTAATCAGAGAGAACATCATTTTTTCGGTGAATCTCCCCAGATAGAAGTTGAGACCTCAAAACCACCGGTGTGTCTGACAAGTGAAGAGTGGAAATGATGCATGGGTGGATGGATGAGAAAGGAGGCAAAGAGGAGTGGGGAGACAGGGGAGGAGGCGGTGATGGACAAACCGCCGGCGGAGAATAGATGGGTGGCAAAACCGAGACAAGCGAGCAGGAGGGAGCGATACAGTGAGCCAAAAACTGATTATGATAAATGTCATTCTATTATTGCTTGAATAGAATTTAGGACAGAAGGAGGGGGGCGAGACGGAGGGAGGCTGAGAGAGACAGAGTGGCGGAGGAGAGAGGAGACGGGCTGGAGGTTAGTAGAGCGGTAAGTTCAGAAATGTATCATGAAATACTGAAGCAAGCACACCGAGGCGTGACTGTGGGGGAAAGATGCTGTCGTCGCTGAGGGCTGCAGACAGAGCTGGTGGGCACATTGTGTTGTCTCAGCAGGTCATCTGTGGTCTCGCACAAACCGGATCCGTTCCTGCTCTACTGCACACGAAGGGTTTTACTGTCAACAAATCATGATATTTCCTTTGACAGGGAACCACTGCAAACACAAAGGACCTTTAGCGGGGACGTTGGAAAACTCCAGCTTCTAAACGGGGGAATCTTTCCTCCGAATCAGGACTCAACAAAAGCTGAGATGCACAAGAAAATGATCTCAAACTGGTCGTAAGACATTAATGAACAGACTGTCTGATTCTCTGACCTTTCATGTTACGATAAATGTGTTCGTCTATCAGTCTGGCAAAGGATGAACCTCTGGGGGCAAGGGACTATATTTCTGGGGTCACGGTTGAGCCAGCAGTTATCCAGGCCAAGACTTCCCCTTTTCCACATGTTGGAGCCAGGGATCAAACTGCCAACCTTATGATTAAAGGAAAAGCCGCTCCAGCCACTGAGCCACCACTCCTTTATCTGAAGCACAAGTCCCATTTTTTTGTTGTATCACAAGTTCTCTGAAATGTTATGTTTAAATATACAAGTGAGACATTATCTCATGCTAATTTCAATGTATCTACGGACACAAATAGACAAATGAAATAAAGACCGAAATGTGTATTTTGGATGTTTTCTTTCCGGTAGTGATCAGTTGTTTGATGTGTAATGTTGAATACATACGTGTCATTTTTGTTGCTATAAAATTGGGGCTCTACGATGTCTGTGAACGCGTAGTGTAACCAGGTTAACGGCTAAAAGGTTTTGTGTGTGTGTGTGTGTGTGTGTGTGTGCATGTGTGTGTGTGTGTGCATGTGTGTGTGTGTGTGCATGTGTGTGTGTGTGTGTACAGTATGTGTGATAAAATTAAAAAAAAGTGAAAATAAGAATGAGGAAGAGTGTGTAGCTGTGAATGCTTCACCCTGCTCCCAGCTGTGTGTGACTGTGTTACCCCCCCCCCCCCCCCCCCCCCAAAAAAAAACAGGGGGTGTAGGTGGATGTCGGGGAGTCACTGCTATACTAACAAACACTCACATTCACTAAAAAAACATTACTCTTTGTTTGGTCTCCTGGAAAAATTACATAATGTAATCTCCTTACGTAACAAATTGAAGTGATGATACATAGAAACACATAAGTACACACACACACACACACACACACACACACACAAAGGCAATTGCTAAGACAAACACACAAGTACTCAGGGTCAGACCCATGTATAGCAGATGTAAACAAACAAACACATAAACAGCTGCTCTGCTACTTTATGTGCATTCGCTCTAAACATTGACTTTACCCGTACTCATTAATTTACACAGTCAGCAACAGGCCTGCACACACACAAACACACACACACACACACACACAAACACACACACACACGCACACACACACAAACACACACACACACACACACACACACACACACACACACACAGTGTTGTGACCCCCATTAGTCCTGTCCCACCGGATGTCTGTGTTTGTGTGCTTTGGAGAGCAACATGGGAACATTGTAAACACACAGACTATGGGAGGTAATCACATTAATGACAAACAATATATCGTTCACACTAATCAAGCAACTAATTCATATCTGAAATGATTGGTTTGTGTAAAAACTTTTGATTTGAGCATGCGGTTTTTCTCCAAATCAATAATGTGAGACATAATATGCAAACAGTTTTTTTTTACAGAATACTGTATGCGGAGCCAAAAGCCTGCCTCCTCTCCAGGCTTCCCTTTGATTTCATGAGCCTCCTGTGGGACCGTCTTATCCACTGAGTGGAAGACAGGATACATCCCATTAAAAAGCCCAAGGCAGTGGAAGCTGAACACGTTGTGTCAGATTTCCGTGGCTATGTCTTAAATCACTCACCAAGTACTCTACTATAGTATGTTTCCCCATCACCATTTTATTTGAGTATCCCTGAGGGTTAGTTTGTCCCATTTTTAATAAACATCATTATATTACATATATCTGATCAGCCATAACATTATGACCACTGACATGTGACGTGAATAACACTGACTACTGTCTTGTAGGATGTTTCCAGTCTGCAGTGGTGTCTACCTACCAAAAGTGGTCCAAGGAGGGAAAACCAGTGAACCGGCGAGTCATGGGTGGCCAAGTCTCACTGATGCACGTAGGGAGCGAAGGCTAGACTGGGTTGTCTGATCCAACAGACGAACTACTGTGGCTGAAATGGCTGAAAAAGTTCCTGCTGGTTCTGACAGAAAGGTGTCAGAACACACGGTGCAAAAACCAAGCTGAAAATGACTTCATGAGTCTACGGAGCAGAGCTAGCAGAGATAGTCATCAGACCCTGGGTGAGATGATGCACTATGATGGGACCTTCACTTCCAAAGCCGACTACACACACTGTACAGAAAGAGGAAGAACAAAGCTTCCTGTTCTCACGATGCAGGGTGTTATTACCGCAGATAAAAGATCACTAAGAAAACCTAAACATGTGCAACCAAACACACTCTATCACACACACACACACACACCCAGGCCCCTGTAAACAACATTAGTCTCAGAAGCAGAGTACCTCTGATGGTGTCCTACATATAAGCAATTCCCATCAGTGCTACTTGTCACTGCAATGACCTCCTATCAGCCTCAAGCTCATTATCAGCACGTAGCGCACATTCACTTCCATCCATATGCAACATGTCATTTGTTTTGTTTTTTAAGTACTGACATTCTTCTCTCTCTCACACACACACACACACACACACACACACACACACACACACACACACACACACACACACACACACACACACACAGATAAAGCTATATAAAGACCATCATGTTCCATCTCCTTTAACACACCCGGCAGTCTCACAGGAAATACTATACGGTCCTCTCCAGCTCTCCTCCACATTCACACTCACATGGTTGAATTCATATTTGTCATTTAACAAATATGTGTTGGCACACACACACACACGCACACACACACACACACACTCACATGTGCATATTTAGAGAACAAGCCCCCTTAATAAGCTGGCTTAATGTCATAATGTCAGGATCGTAGCACAGCAACATTGCCAGGTGTCATTATCTAACAGCATGCATCCTTCAGTATACACTGTGTGTGTGTGTGTGTGTGTGTGTGTGTGTGTGTGTGTGTGTGTGTGTGTGTGTGTGTGTGTGTGTGTGTGTGTGTGTGTGTGTGTTCACATTACTATCTCCATGGAGACCATATGAGTCTCTATTGACATTTTTCATATCAATGTAATGAGTTCAGATATTTTTAGTCTGAATATTCAAAGGTAATTTTCGTCCATGATTTGTAACGCGAGCCTGAAGGCAAAGAGTGGAAACAACAAATTCAGTTTTGCTAACAGATGAAATGGAAAGCAGTAATAAAAAATAGAGGCACAGCCATAATATCTGGTTATACAGCTCTGACTCTGTTTTATTTGGAAAGATGAAAGCTTGATCAACCTTGATTACAGGAATTGACGGCAAAATCTTCCTGTTCCCGTTTCTCAGGATGAATATCTGCACAATCCCAGGAATGGCATGTGTGTGCTTGAATAATATTCATGTACTAGAACAAAAACGCCTTCTCATTAATGCTTCCACAAAACTGCCATATGGCTGTAAATGCAAAAGGGATCACCTTTTCACCTGCAGCAATTTCCTCCAATTACATCATTGTATATATTCTGGCATCCATCCCTGAATCAAAGCAGCATTCAACAGGTGGAGTATCCAGTGCAAATGAGTGTCCAATGCATTCAAGCACACCGACTGTCAGCGGACGCCACGGTTTAGGTGCATTCAGGGTTTAATCATCTCCTGGGAGCTTGAGATGATGCACGCAAAATGCAGCTTTTAGAGGCATTATTCTCAGCCCGTTACACTATAGTGTGATGAGCACTAATAACAGGAAGGATTAGGTTGTGTTTAAGCCCACTGCAATATGACTAAAAGATAATATATAAAGCACAGAAAAGGGAGTTGCAGATTTGTTTCGTTGTTCGTTATTTTGCTGTGACCCCAAAACAAAAAATGCTCTAATATTTCCACCCCTGATATATTTAATATCATCAACAACATCAATCAATCGTTCTGGAAAGTGTGGCTGCAAGAATAAGCATCGATAAATCAGGAACGTTTCCAATGAACACCTAAAAGATCAATAACGTATCACTTTGAGAATCTACTCCCACCCTCCCTCACATCATCGTCTGTTGTTGCATTTTGCCGTCCTTCATCTCTCCGCATCCATCGGTCTCCGCTGTCGCTTCATCACTGTCTCCATTGTCGTGTTGAGTGTCTCTCACGGGAGGCCCGACGGCAGTCTTCCAACCACTCTCCACCTCTCCTCCGCCTTCCTCCATTCCCCTGTGTTCCACTTTCTCACTGTATTTTTACTGTATTGCTTCGTTTTTCCTCCCACAAGCTCCAACATTGTGCCCCCCCCCCCCTCACAGCTGGATGGGACACACACAGGGCAGTAATGAGAGCTCACAAGGATGTCTGCAGGAGGCCCGCTTTCATAGGCCATCCTGGATCACCGTATCCATGGAAATAAGAACCACTGTGGTTACACACACACACACACACACACACACACACACACACACACACACACACACACACACACACACACACACACACACAAACACACACAGACAGAAGGGTGTAGTGCTCTTGACTCATCAGAGACCAAAAAAATCTTTACCCTGAACAGTTTGTCACCACATCACTCCACAGGGGCGGCTTGGACCTCCAAGATCACATCAATGCCACAGGGGACAGAAATGCCAACTATATCGTCTTACAGTGTGACAAATAATAAAAATACAGTGTGCATTATAAGAGGGAATAGATACACACCTAATGTAAAAAATGCTATGTGCTATGTGTCAAAGATAAATGTTAAAATAAATCAAAAATATGAACAGTGCAAACACCACATACAGGTCCTAAAGGCTAAATACAGGATGCCTCTGGTGGCCAAGGGGTTAAGACCTGAACCTGAACCACAAAGTCAACGATTCTCATCATCCGAGACCTTTGGTACATGTCACTCCTAATCTCATCTCCCTCCCCCACTTTCTGCCAAAAAAAAAAAGAAAATGACCCGCTTGCACCAGAAAATACAAAATACCAAATTGATCCGTGCTTTGTCAGAATATGCACTCTCAACATAAATGGTGCTAAACCGTAAAACAGGACCTAGCTTTGGTGCTATATGACACCCATCTTTAAAAGGTGCTATATAGCACCTTTTGAGGTGCCATTTAGCAAGCACTAAGTGGCTTAACAAAATTGGTGCTAAATGAAACGATGAATTATATAATATTTGCATGTTCTTTGTGGGTGAAATTGATAACCACATTGGAAATATTTTTTTTTTGCGTAATATTTGCATATTTAGCTTGTGTGAAAGTACTCTTGAGGAAAACAAACGCATGACAAAAAGACAAATCCACAGTGCAGACAATGATCCGCAGGACCCTGAAATCGCCTGTGAGTATGAGTTCAACAGCCGTGAAGGTGTGAGGGCAAAATTGAGCTCAGTGAGCGGAGAAGAAACGGGGGGAAAGAATTCCCAGCGACATCCATTTTTGGAGTTGATTGAAAGTTGCAGTTTCCATTTGGCCGAGGTAAACTGCAGTCAATGGAGAGAATATGAGGCTGACGCGCACTGCTGCACAGCTAATGGTTTGGTTTTCACAATGTTGTGGGTCATGCCGTCCCAAATTTCAATTACACTGAGTGAGAACACACCCAGGCGCACACTCTGCCCACCTCACGCCGCTCTCAGATGTGCAATAAGAGTATTTGCATGCACCCCAGTTTCATGCTTCACCGGCATGCTCAAGACTAAAGTGGCTCTCTAATACAGCACTAAGAGATAAGACCTGTCTTCTCTCATTGGAAAGGTAATTGCTCAAAAGAAATTACCAAAAAAAAGTCACATGCACACATATACTCGACCAATAAATTCATACGCACACACACACACACACACACACACAGCAACAAGGTAAAAACAAAAAAGGCTCACAGACGAAAAAGGCACCTCAAGCTCTGTAAGACAATCTCTCACAATAAATCAAATAAATAAATAAAAGTGAATTGAGTCTCCTGGACGCTCGTTATTGACTGCGATAAGAGGTCTAGACAAAGACATCCTCCGGCAGTAGGGCGGAAGTATGGAGAACAGAGACAAATGGAAGTAAAATGTTGAACGGGAAAACGCGGAGGACATAGAGAGGGAGACAGGAGAGAGAAGGGACGGAGTCAATAAAGCTGACAGAGCGATAAGGAGGAGGAGAGCGTTTGGTATTCTTTAGACTGATCCTCCTCATTCACTCCTTATTTATTGAGCAAAAAAAAAAGAATTCAACATACAATGAAAACAAAAAAAACATTCATTTTTAGCAGATCGTTATTGCCATGAAGACTTATTCATCATGACCGACTATTTTCAAACCCTTAGTTGATTTTTCATTTTATAATTCTCCTGACTCGCCGCTTTCGAGCCACTGAATCACTATCAGCACCCATACTATAGTGATTAAGCAGTGGGCTTGTCACTTCTCTTTTCAAAAGTCAAGTTGGAATACATTCCAAGTAACACGTAATTTGCTTCGCATGGGCGCTTCTCATTGTGCTAACGTGTCCCCTTATTCTCTCGCTGGCGTCTCTTCCTCACTCCGTCAGCTCCTGCGGCGAGGGTGAGAGAGATGCGAGGAAGGAGGAGCCAAACCAGAAATCCTCGGTTCCATAGTAGGCCTGTTTGATTAATCAATTTGAAATTGTAATCGTGATTATGTAGTTAGGACGATGTTAAAAACGTGAAAATCGTAAAATCGAATCCCAATGGGGAAATTATTTTCAAAATGTCCAATAAAAAACAGCATACTTTAAATAATTTATTTTCCTTTTGTCATTTCACAAAATAATCGTAATTGAAAATCGGATTTTGAGAGAAGAAAATCGGGATTTTATTTTTGGGCAAAATCGAACAGCCCTATTCCATAGTGTCGGCCTTGAGCTGCGTCAGTCGACTTCAAACTGTGTGCGGGACATGTGGAGGTACGGGTTTGTTTCATGAAAAGCACCGCAGCGTTTTACAGGTAGAGTGATACACGACACAACCTCAAACCGATAATGCAACATGTGCAAACATTGCAAAGAGCAAACCATTCATCACTCTGAGCAGTGGTGTAGTGGAGGGTATACGCAGGTATACGGGGTATACCCACCTCTGGCTTACTGGTTTACAGCATACCCACCTATCAGCTAGAAAGCCTGGAATATATAAGAGAGTATACCCACTTCCTCCTGTGTAACCTCCATCTACCTAGCAGTACACCCACCTCATCAATACCATGACAACACTGACTCTGAGTCCTAACAGCTGAGAGGAAAGTGTGATGGGCAGAGCAGAGAGGGGAGGAGGCGGAATTAAACTCCTGATAAGATAAAAGCACGGAGGCTAAAAGAGGGAGGTGGGACACAATGGGAACAGGACATGGAGAGAGATGAAGTGAAGATGGAGGATCAGAGACAGTCAACTGTGTGTGTGTGTGTGTGTGTGTGTGTGTGTGTGTGTGTGTGTGTGTGTGTGTGTGTGTGTGTGTGTGTGTGTGTGTGTGCGCCTGAAGGCGCTGGAAGCAAGCAGGAGTGACAGGCGGAGACGGAGATGGAGAGGACAGCTTTGTGCGCAGGCAGACATGGAGCAGCGCTAAATAAATCAGCCAGCGCTGCAACTAAGTGTGACTGAAATGTTTACGATACGGCAGCATAACGCAGAGACAGACGGCAAGCCAGAGCAAGGGGAAGCCCGCCTGTCATCCGGGAAACAGAAATATAATTTAAAAAAGAAAGAACAGTGTGTAGGTGGATCTTTGATTGGTAAAGGCAGACAAAAGAACAGTGTGACTGGGTTAAGTGCTCGTTTAAACACCCACATCGAGTCATTTCTAAATATGCCCACACCACGAGGCGTCAACTCCATGATGATGTGTGCTTCAGGACGCAGACCGATGGCCCCTGTATGCAAACAGCCAATGCATGTTTCTGTAGATGCAGGTGTGCGTTCACAGACGGCTATGGGTGTGTAGAGATCAAATAGTTATGTATTTTGTGGCGACATGAGCAGCTGACAACATTTAAAACACATAGACCTTCAAGCAACCTCTCCACTTTGTCGGATTAGTTGTCAGATTTGATTAAAAAAAGTAGCTTTTAGTAGTTTTCCCCATTCTCTTGCTGTCTTTCTACATACATATTAAATGTGAGCGAAAATATGAGTAAGGCTAATGATTGTTTTTCCTACAAAGACTTTTGGATAATGTTGCATTAGCCTAAACGTCTTCACTTGTTTATGAACAATTGGAAACTATAACAAGTCTTTGGTCACAGAGCTGCGTTCCAACAATCAATAAAATTACATTTAATCCCGAGCCGACTGAATGTATAGCATATAACAGAGCTCTTAACCCCTCGCTTGCATGGCAATCGGCCAATCAAAGGTTAACAACCATAATTAGGCAACACATCAACATAACGTCTGACGTAAGGTGCTTACATTAGCATGTCCGACTAACTAGCTTACTACCTATAGAAGTAACATTGGCTTCAAAGATAGCTAGCTTACATTTGTTTAGGGGATTACATGTTAACAAGCTTGACCCGTTCTCATTCCCAAACGACGTGGTTAGGTTTAGTAAAAGATCGTGGTTTAGGTTACATAAATTTAATTAAAAGGTCATATTGATAACATTTTTATTTAATTTCATATTTAAATTTTATAATAAAAAAAAAATAACATCCATAGATTTTTTTAGAAAAGGTGCAGAATCAAAGTATCACTTCTCGTGAAAAACTGTTTTTGATTGTGAATTAATCAATTTAAAAATGTTGACGGTCCAAAATTCATGTTTTGTTTACCTCTGTGTAGATGTGTAGACGTGTGGATGGTGCTTCTAGCAAGGCTTGTGAGCCAATAGAATAATGACATTGGTATCACGTGGTATCTCTGCGTAGTCAGGGGTCAAGAGTCTTTGGGGTTGCCAGTTAGTGTGGAAAAAAACGGAAAAATGGCTGAGTTTGACAGTAAGCGGGTGGCATTTTCGGTACATTTTCTGTAGCTACATGTTGAAAAATGAATTCATACCACGAAAGATTGATCACTTGACATGACTGAGTCTGTCTGAGTGTCACTCCACTCGACCATGAAAACGCAGGTTCTGCAACGAACTGGCAACCCATTGAGGGTGCATGCGCTTTGAGCAACAGCTGTGTTGTGACCTGAATGCAATGGAAGGGGGGAGTGGGTGTGGGACATGGATGTCATCAATGTTGTCGTAAATTAAAACAAGCCAATAAGACTTTCAGTGTCACACGGGACACAAACATGGAACTCCTATGTGAAAGTCCTGTGTTCGTCGGTCACCCATCCACTCCGACCTCTTTTCTATGCAGACTTTTTTGCTTTTACTCCACTTGACTTCTGGAGCAGTCGAGCGTCTAATACTGGAGAAGACGGGTTTACATTGGAGTCTTGTGTGTCTGTACTAGACGCCGAAGCCCACGACGCCCTCGGGATATATCCTTTTTGAAAACACAAACATGCATTATTATATCATATCCGTCTGATATCGAGGAATTTCTCACGAGCCTAAATGGGTAAATGGGTGAGAAATGACACAATGCGATGCAGCATGAGTGCGATGCCCTTAAGCGTGAAGGTGGAACAGTCACACAGGAGGCGGCTAATTAATACTAACTGGTGACATTATGTCTTTAGCAGTTGTGTTTAATCTATGAATAGTGACCTTAGCTCTGTGTGTCATCAGTGATTCAATTTATCCCAATTAGTGTCTCGTGTCCACAATCGGTCAACAGTGCATAGTACGAAAGGACCTTCATCCTGGAATCTTGATCAATACATGGGAATAAAAGTAGCTGAACACATAAACCACGGTTGAGTCCATCAGGATTCCCACCATCTTTATTAAGCGTCTAAGTCTTTAGTCTATGGCTTGTGGACCCTTAAAGGAGAAATCCGGTCAGTTTTGACCCCATGTCCGTTGTCCTCAGGGTCATCCCGACTTATTAGAAGCAAAAAACCTGACAAAAATTGACGTTGCCTAGCCCGAGATCTGTACCTGCCTGGCAGCCTTCCAGACTCGCTACAATGCTAACCCATTGGGGCACGTTATATCTGCTTTCCTGGGCCACAGAAAACAATTCCAAGACCTATGCAACACAGGTTGTGTCCGTACGAGACACCACGGCGCTCGTTTAGCACAAATAGTGTGGCAAAACGACATAAATATGTGTGTTTTAGCATGAAGTTACTCACCTCAAATCACCCCGTAGAGTAGACATTAGCAGTAGACAGCCGAGCGCCTGTAGTCCCTCCCAGTCACCGCAGAAACGAAAACGTTTTTCACGTGGTTTTGATTTTGTATCCATAAAGAAACGACCGAGCAGTGCAGTCGTCCTGTCCGTAATAAATCCATGAAGATGTTACGTCCATATGCATGACTGTTACAACATAGCAACATAGCTTCAGCTAGTAACGTGCCGGGCGCTCGTCCGTCCCACTCACCGCAGAAACGAAGACGTTTTTCACGTAGTTTTGATTTTGTATCCATAAAGAAACGACCGAGCAGTGCAGTCGTCCTGTCCGTAATAAATCCATGAAGATGTTACGTCCATATGTATGACTGTTACAACATAGCAACATAGCTTCAGCTAGTAACGTTCCGGGCGCTCGTCTGTCCCAGTCACCGCAGAAACATAGCAACGATAGCTTACAGCTAAACAGTAGCCGGGAGCCAAAACAATGGAAGTCTCGCGCAAGTTCCCGTCTCCCGACGTCCTCACTCTGGAGCTGTTTTCAAGCCACTAGTGACAAACTTCTTTCCATCGAGTAGTGCCGTCATGTCCATATGACAGTGTAACTGGCGCTAGCCTACATAGTAATATTGCTTAGCCTTTGTGACAGTTGAAGCTGCTACAGCGACAACAAATCTCGCGCAGTCTCAGTAGGCTAGTTGTGTTGACGGCATGAGTGGGAGTCGCGTGTCGCGTGTCGCGCGTGCAGACTGCAGTCTCTCATCAACAGAGTGAGAACAAAGTGACCCTCGCGCGACTGTCCAAGATGTTTCACTGTACTGGCTTGAAAACAGCTCCAGAGTGAGGATGGCAGACGGGAACTTGCGCGAGACTTGCATTGTTTTGGCTCCCGGCTACTGTTTAGCTGTAAGCTATCGTTGCTATGTTGAGTGAGTTATATTGACATAGCAACATACGGACATAACGGCTTCATGGATTTATTACGGACATGACGACTGCACTGCTCGGTCGTTTCTTTATGGATACAAAATCAAAACTACGAGGAAAACGTCTTCGTTTCTGCGGTGAGTGGGACGGACGAGCGCCCGGAACGTTACTAGCTGAAGCTATGTTGCTATGTTGTAACAGTCATACGGACGTAACAGCTTCATGGATTTATTACGGACAGGACGACTGCACTGCTCGGTCGTTTCTTTATGGATACAAAATCAAAACTATGTGAAAAACGTTTTCGTTTCTGCGTGACTGGGAGGGACGACAGGCGCTCGGCTGTCTACTGCTAATGTCTACTCTACGGGGTGATTTGAGGTGAGTAACTTCATGCTAAAACACACATATTTATGTCGTTTTGCCACACTATTTGTGCTAAACGAGCGCCATGGTGTCTCGTACGGACCCAACCTGTGTTGCATAGGTCTTGGAATTGTTTTCTGAGGCCCAGGAAAGCAGATACAACGGTGCCCCAATGGGTTAGCATTGTAGCGAGTCTGGAAGGCTGCCAGGCAGGTACAGATCTCGGGCTAGGCAACGTCAATTTTTGTCGGGTTTTTTGCTTCTAATAACTCGGGATTACCCTGAGGACAACGGACATGGGGTCAAAAATGACCGGATTTCTCCTTTAAGATGATGTACTGTCTACCATGAGCAGTTTGTCTCTTTCTAGGGATTTTTACTGAACTCTAACATACATGAGTGAAAAACGGCAAAACATTACTTGCATGCATAACCTATGTATATGTGTTTGCTGGCTGATGGACGAGCTGACCTTTCACCTCATGTATGCAATCCCTGAATAGAAAGGACTCCCTGAATAGGAATAAGCAGGTATACAAATTGATGCGATGGACGCCTTAACGGGATCTTTTGGTGATCCTGTCAGAGTTAACTGCAGCAGATTACGCTGACACTTTGACCTGAGGAGTACTAAGCACATTATTGATGATTGCTCATGGAATTGGAATGGGGAAATAGACTAATAGGATTGAGCGCTGCTTTGTTTAGCCCACCGCCACACAGAAAGACCAACATAGCAGGACCACTTCCTAACATGGAAGAATGACAGAGCCTGTTACACTGAAGAGCTGCAAGAAGACCTGCTTGAGCCTGAAAGCCTTTCATGTTCCAAGTGCAACATTTCCAGTTCGGTCTGACTTGATGTCAAATGGATTTCACTGACGAATGAATCCATGTGTACACGGGCACAAACACACACCTACCTACACACACACACACATACATAGAAGCCTCTATATGATATTAATATGATACAAGCCACCAAAGAGGCGTTCAGTCTTTTTGAGCATTGTTGCTTCAAAGGCATTAATAACCAGCTGACCCAAACAACACACACACACCTAGCTTTTTTTTATTCTGGTGACCCACTTTTTAAAAATGACAAACCACCATGACCCAATTCACAATAGGCCTTATCTATAAATCATGAGAAGTGTGAATTTGGGCATAGATGATCATTCCTGACTATTTTTACTGCCATTTCCACGTCAACTTATATTATCTGGAATAGGTAAACCAGCCATTTCTAAGTCACACCAATGCTTGGCTATGGAAAACATACGGTATACATATGTTAAATACTTAATCTAAATACGGACATTCAGGCTCCCTCGTGTGGCTCAAAGGTGTTCTGCAGAAGTAATTGTTAAATAAAAGACTATAGATCCTACTAATTTATTTGGGGCCCCTAATGAAATGTGCTGCGGGTCCCGAGCCAGACTTTGAGTGGTACCGATCAGCTCCTGCAGCCGCATCGCACCAGGAACGCCCAGTGGAGGCTAGTGATATTTCAGAGCGGTGCTGCTCGGGGATGGAGAGGGGAGATGGAGGGGATGCATTTTATTCCTTTGCTAATAAGGGGGGTGGCATGTTGATGATCTATCAGAGCCTAGAAAGTGTGGGAAACCATAAAATATATTCAATTTACAATTATATAAAATTACAAAAGATGTTTAGCATTTTAGTATAAATTAATTAATTAAACGATGAACTGCTTAGAAAATTCGTCTGCACTTTCTGTCACTATTTGACCAATTCAAATCCAATTTGCCTGAGTATATTTCAAGATTAACATGTTTCCAAATGGAAACTTGGGGATTAATAACTTTTTGTTATTTAGATATGATACATCATAATAGTGTATTTATTGTATAAACTATTCACGGAGCTCTTCAGCATTAATTCATTTAGACAAGATTAGGTGTATTTCTCCATGAAAGCTTGTGGATAACTGATTAAGACTAACAGTCATTTTGGTTTTATTATCAGAACTGTATAAAGCAGACTGATGACATCAGTGAGGTTACATGACAAACTATTTATTTAAATGAAGCTTTTTCTTGGGCTCAAAGAATATCTCAAGAAAATAAACGACTGCATATCTGGATTTGACACCTTGAAAAAAAAATACATAATCCGTACAACAAAAGAGACAGAAATGATCGCAATGGCGATGTTAGCAATTAAGACTAACATGAAAAGCTGGCAGATGAGTGAAAGAAAGTAAGAGATGTTCATACGGGGAGAAAAAGACTATTTTGGGGATTAAATAGACTCCTAATGATGCCTCCTTTCCTGCAGCAAGAACAGAAAAACGGCAGAGGGGTAAGAGAGGGGAGAGAACATCACGTCATGCTAGAAAAGCTGTAATTATTTTAATTAGCCCCTGTTTAAATTTGAATAGAGGCCCAAAGCTGCAGAATCCTCATATTCGTGTGTGTGTGTGTGTGTGTGTGCGTGTGTGTGTGTGTGTGTGTGTGTGTGTGTGTGTGTGTGTGTGTGTGTGCGTGTGTGTGCGCGTGTGTGTGTGTGTGTGTGTGTGTGTGTGTGTGTGTGTGTGTGTGTGTGTGCGTGTGCCTATCGTCAAGAGGGATCACTGATTTGCAAACATTTTTCTTGCCTGGCTACCAGCCGGTTTCCCCGTCTCATTGCCTGATCATTAACACGCCTGATTATCAGCTCCTCCGTCCATCACCACAAAAAAACGTCACGCCGCAAATCTGTGTGATGAAAGTAAGAAAATGACATCTAAAGAACAACAGGAGCCGTGAGCAGCTCTTTGTAGTCATATCATGGGTTTCAGCTGCCACGGCCACTCGAGTGAAGCTCCCGTCCAAATGTGGCACAAAGAATCCACAACAGAAAATCTAAATTAAATCCAATTACTGCTACGTGAATATTTGGATTTGAAAACATTGAGATAAGCAGTTGGTGGCGCCAATTTTCCAGTTGGGTGCCATTAAACGTCTGCAGAAGAAGAGAGCGAAACTGGATCATGACCGGAATATGTTAAACTTAAGTTGAAAGTTTTTAAGAGTTATCAGTAGTCATGAATTGTGTTCTATGCTAATTTTATTGCATCATTGTTTGTGTTCTGTACATATATTATTGTGGAGATATGTGGCTTTTAATGGTCCATCTAGGGACAGGCATGGAAAATGATCTTAGGCTATAAAGGCTGTTTTATGTGGCAGTGGTTCATGCCACATAAAACATCCACACTGTCTCCTACAAAACGGTGTATCGGGGTAGGTTTAGGTCGACGTGTGGGGGGGGGCGATCGTCTGAGACACCGGAGTGTCGATATTTACTTGACCGCTAGAGGGCGCGCTATTTTGAAACGTAACATATGGTCGTAATTCGGTGCTTGACACACGACCTATGTGGTCGTTTTCTCGAGGAGGACAGTCTGTTATTCTCGTATACGCTTACAGATTCAAACAAGTGATAAATGTTGTAAATTTTAATAAAACACAAAACTGCTTCACGGCTGGTGAACATCATTGTTTGGTTCTATGTTTATCATGTGATATAAGTTAGGGATGTAAATTAAAATAAGTCATTTTGGACTTTTGTGTTCACACGGGACAAAAACAGCGGTCTCCTGGGTGAAAGTCCTGTGTTTGGTTGACCTCCACTCCGACCTCTTCCCTACGGGGACGTCCGCAGACTTTGATTAGAAAAATATTTGTGATACTTCCAAAACAAATGTAATCCCAGAGAAACTACGTTTCCCTTCAAACATAATTGACAGTTTTGTCGTATGGGAACAAGGATTTAGGAGACCAGGCTGGTTATGTTGTGCTCCCTACAAATATAAACTGTAAATAAATAAACCAGATGTTTCAATTAAAAGAGAACATGTATGTTTGTTTACTGAGAGTGTGAGGAAGGTTAGTCTCCTCATCAGTTCACAACTCTGCTCTTTTAAGTTACATGCTTCATGTACGTCATGATTTATTTGCCAAGTCTGTTTCTACTGCATTCAGGTTTTTTGATTGATTTCCCAACTCGGCAAAGTGTAAAAACTTCTCTACTCAGGTTTCTTTTGTGCAAAAGCTGAATATGTGTTTAAAAACAGGTGGATAGAAACACAGATTACAGTCGTCCGCCTCCTATATTCAACAGTTTGAACTCGGACTGCTGTAAACACAGCTGAGACCCTCCAAAAAAAAAAATCTGCTGAGAGAAAAAAAAAAATGGGTGTGTATGAAAAAGAGAGCCAGATGGAGAAGTCAGAGGAGCTATTATTTTTCTCCCCCCTCTCAGTAGCCAAGGAAACCAACCAAAAGATGTCCTCATTCAAGGTCAGAGGTCACGTCTGACGATCAGGAAACGGCACAGACAGAGACGCTGATGGAGGGAGAGCTTTTTAGTTTGCCATTTAAGCTCAAAGTGATACAGCAGAGTGTAACAGAGACAACGAGGAGGGCCTGAATGAGGAGGTTTTTATGGCTTATGTCACTCCACCCAGCCTGTCTGGGAGCACGATGATCTCACCATCTGAATCCACACAACTTACTTACTCTATCGTCTAACACACACACACACACACACACAATACATTCATGAAATTTTACCTCTGCATTGAACCCATCTTAATCATTTAGAGGAGTAGTGGGGAGCAACTAGTGGTTGTGTATGTTCATATGTTTTGGGTTGTTTTATCTATTCCTCACTATTATTCATTTTTGTTTCTTTTATTGTACTGCGTGTTTAAATGTACGTTAATGTCACTTCAAAGACTTTTTGATATTTCATCAACTAAACAATCAATAGTGGAAGTAACTGACAGTAAGTGATTTTATGAAGTTCTTAGTTGCAGCTCCATCAAGCCTTCTGGTGCTCAAAGCATCAAACATTTTAACCTTTTCAAAAACTCAAGAGCAAAGAGTCTTTCAAAAGCAACATCCCATAGTTACCTCTCTGTAGATCGTTCTCATTCTCTCAGGATCGCCTCTAAATTTGCACATTTTCTCGTACTTCTTTTTTTAAAGTGTGTTTAAAGTCCTTTCCAACTTTAAATAAAAGTATAAACTGATGGAAGTGCCTGGTGTATATGTGTATAAAGTGTGCAGTATAAATAGATTTGCCTGGCCTTGGATAAATACCAGTGTGACCTCTGACCAGCTCTCACTGGAAAACGTCCAACATGATGCTCCTGCAGAGGAGAGACGGTTTGCAACGGGAAAGAAAAGAAGCAGGTGGGAACTTGTGTGATGTCCGTCCATCTCGTCCTCTATTGGGATGGATGTTTACTCTCGTTTTATTATGGCAATGAGGAAAAGGAAACAAAGTTAATGTTACTGAACTGCTACTCTTGCTTTGATTTTGTTGAAACTTTCAGAACTTTGCCACAATGTCAAGCATTGCTTTTGTTCACATGACCCCCTCTCATAGCAGAAGCATTCTGGGTAAAAACTTCATGAGTAAAAAAGTAAAATGAGTGTTTTACTTGCGATATAGAAGCCACAGCCCCCTCACATGTTTCTCTCCATTCAGCGCTCTTGTTTGTCTTAGCAAACCTTTGGCTGCCTGTGAACTTTCCACACATTGGACATGATGTCATCCGGCTGCATACCATGTGGAAAGTTTTTTGTTTTTTTTACATAAAGAATTCAGTGGATGTTTTATATAGAAAATAATAAATCATGCAACATAAGCATTTGGTGGAAATGGGGAATTCTTGTCCAAGATGACATAAGAGGTGGATTAAAGGAGACAGCAAGCAGCAGAGATCAGGCTTGTTACTCTCATGGCATGCTATCTAGCAAATCTTCAGAACATTCAAATTTAAAATGCTTTATTACTTTTCTGGAATTGAGTATATACCATTTAACATCTGCTTACAGTCACAATTTGAGGACAAACAGCTTTACTTTAGGCTTAAAGGATAAAACTGGAGTGGCGCTGTATTCTTTCAGATTGTCAATAAATCCCAATGAAAAGATCAAAACCAACAGTGCATTAGTCTGTCTTTAAGTCCTTTTGTTCTTACTCAAGACATAAATCGTTAAGAACAAAAATAGAGGATTTCATTCTTTTCTTTTCCCAGTCATCACGGAATAATGAACTGTGAATCACCGACACCAGGAGCTGGATCCGGTCGGTGACAAGCATGACTCATTTTGAAGATTCATTGGAACCAAAGGTTGCTTGTGTCCAGTCGGCTGGCAGAGAGGATTACTCGATATCTCTGAATGAGCTTCAATGCTTTCAGGTTCTAGAAAGTCTTTACAAATGTTATTGGTACACGAAGAACAAAAGCTGTCCTGTCCATTTGATCACCCAGACTGACAACTGAAAGAGACAAAGTTACCTCTGAGGATGACAGGAATACAACCATACATGGATGGGCGTCGCCAGCTTGTTTTTTTTTGGAACCAGAAGTGACACAAGAGGAGGAGAGTATTTTAGACATTTTAAAGTCACCTACAAAATGTTACAATTAACCTTCATGAACTGAAATCACACTGTGAAGGGGTTAAAGTTGTAAGACGAAAACAGGATCAACTCCCAGACTGGACGACGCCGTGGTAACGCCCTGTCAATCACAAGGAACCCCCTCCCTCAAGCATACCCTGCTTTATGGTCTATTTGACTCTAAATGAGACCATCATTTGCTAATTGAACACCAGGCTGTATTGAAGAAGATTTAAAACTATGGGACTGAAACCATAAACTCATGTTTACACTTCAGTATTGGCTTCACGCTTCAGACCCGGAGGTCGGGACCTATTCAATATAACCATTAAGTAGACTGCTGAGGGCCCAAAGAAAAGACAGTTTCCAAAATATTTGGAGCCCAGTTGCACTGCTGTGGTTCAGTAATCATGGACTGGTAAACAAATTCAAAATCTGCTGTAAAACTGGTTCCTTGTCTGCCATCGCTAACGGGTGTAGTGTCAAATAACTGACATTTCCACATCCTTGTAAAATGAAACATTACTGGATTATAAGTCAAATGTTGTTTTTCCATTTGTTTTTTTCAGGGTTACTGAGAATCCAAACACAAATTAACTGGTGAAATTAAATCTAGTGCACGAGGTAGAAATGGAATGATTTTGGTCACAGCTTGAAACCAGAACAACACAGTGGGCTGATGAGTTTATAAAGTGTATAATGGGTTGTAGAGGGAGAAAGGCGACAGATTGCAAGGAAGAAATGTTATTATTTGGGGTAAAAACAGCTCCTCCACCGCAGCAGAATGCTATGTTTTAGTGGCGAACAGCAATATACAGTCTTGTCGGTATATTGCTGTGAGTGCTATATCGCTTCTATTGTTTGTCTTTTCTGCTCTCTCCTCTTATACATGTGCAACCTCCACACGATGACTCACAGCGTTTTGTGCCTTCAAGAGCACCTGATTGTCCTTCTCCACTTGTGTCTCTCACACACTCAGTTTCATTATCATGTTCCTTTTTCCTCTCCAGCAATTTGTTCTGCAAGGCTTACTTGTTGCTGTATGAATGTAATTCATTTCAGAAGGTATTTCTTCTGAAATGAATTAAGGTGGATAAAAGTGAAACTACCTTGAGATTTTAATTCAGGTTTACTGTGAGACATTTTTTGTACATTTTTTGTATAAAAGGTGTTAAAAGAGATATGCTGCTTTTGTCGCGTACTTGACAGTTCATTCAACCGGGTGATAGCGCCAAACAAGTGAACACAACCGGTGTTTAATGTAATTAAACAAATAATTGTGGAAAAAAGTGAGGAAACATATACCAGAACAGTAAAAGTGCATTCTCTGCTGTGCTGAATTAAATGTATTGATAGAATCTCTTCTATAGGAAAGTTTTGAGCATCTGCAGATTAATGCCATACCCGATATGTTATAATACACTGAAGTGAGGCACGATACAAGATCATTAAATCCCTTGTAATCTCTCTGCTGCCTTCTTGTCTTTCAGGGAGGCGGGACAGACAATTGAGTGAGATTCAACTCTTCTGGGGAGCTGGAGACAAACCTGGACAAACCCTTTCTAGTCGTTTTTAGAACTTGTATTTGTATGATTTGCATAATTAGTATTAGCGTCTACTTCTTCCTCTTACTTCAGTTGAGATGAATGTTTTTTCTGTAATTGGTCCCTGAAAAAGGGACAATATGTTAATGCTTTGTTTAAAACATTTTTGATTAATGCAGGTTTGTGAACAGGAGTCATGAGTTGCTCATTAATCTCATAACCAAAAACAGTCATTATAATCATGAATAAAGGGCATTTCTTCCCTGGATACACACACACACACACACACACACACACACACACACACACACACACTTTTTGGGTGTGGAGGGATTAGAGGGCAGTTTGTCATGGGTCCTGTATGTGGTTGCCATGGCAGCAGGTGTGTGCGGTGCCAGAAATCTCCGCTAGTCCCAGTGAAGTCACAGCATTCCTCCTCTCTAAAAGAGCTGAAACATGCCCTTCATACACACACACACACACACACACACACACACACACGCGCACACACACACACACACACACACACACACACACAGACACACACACACACACACACACACACACTGCTTGTTGGTGACTCACTCCTGAGAAGTAGCCCACTCAAATACACAAACACACTGACGGACACACACAAGCTACCTTTATTCTGTTTATTATAATACACTACAACAACAAACACTCCTTATGTAAAAAAAGATAACCACACACACACACACACACACACACACACACACACACACGCATAACAAGGTTTAACTGTCTGGTAAATCAGGACACACCTATTGGCATTAAAACCAGCTGGACACACTCATAGCATTGTAATTATGAAACACAGCTGCTGAAGAAAACTGACAGATAAAAGAGACTTCTTGCTTTCAAACTGGTAGTTAAGTTGAGCCGAACACATTTGAACATTTGAACACAAGTTCACCTTCAAATGAGCTGGTCTGAGATCAGTTCCAGCTCAACTGTCGTCCAAACGAAGAAAAGTTGGAGGCTGCCCATCGTGATAACATCATTAGTGACATTCCTGCACTGCCAGAGAAACAGGAGCGATAAAATGCCTGAACATGACACAACAATTTATTTCTCTCGTGGACGACACACTGGGGTTTTTATTCTTTGTGGTCAATGTACCATCCACATAAGGCCCAGTCACAACACCATTAAAGCATTGAAAGCCCTTTCAGGTTGTCGTAAATGTAATAGTATTTCTATATTTAAAATATAGTTGGGGTTTTGGACAGTTAGACACACAATAAGACATTTAATGAAGTCACGTTGGGCTTTAGGAAAAGGTAATAGCTGTGTTTCACTGTTTTATAGATCAACCAATCAATGGCAGATTGACAGAAAATTCAAATAATCGCTGTCCTTCTCAGGAAGCTCGGGAGCCGGCGTTAGCTGTTAGCAGCCAGTGTGCAGCACAGTCCTGCACGGTGCTGGCAGCTCGCGTTAACAGGGGTTACGTCGATGATGCGTTTGAGCTCTATTCAGTAAAACACTTGTATTGGGCGAAGTTAAATTCTAACATTATCATTATGTGTTCAAATGTAATCTTTTGATAAAGATTTCCTGGTTCAAGGTGGAATAATAAACACCTGCAATTTGTAGAGGAAGGGCCGACACAAAGGAGCCAAAGAAGACAACCAATGGGCTTGTGGAAGAGAGGGATTCAAACCAGCACACCCAGTGTGAAAACTTCCTGTGTTACATCACCCAGGATCTGTGAGTGTGTGTGTGTGTGTGCGTGTGCGTGTGCGTGTGCGTGTGCGTGTGCGTGTGTGTGTGTGTGTGTGTGTGTGTGTGTGTGCGCGTTGCCCTTTAAGCTGAGGCCCAAAACAGCAAAACAACCTGACATGAAGTCTCTAGAGTTTTCCCCGATCTATCTACCCGGAGGTTAACACCACACACACACACACACCTGCATCTGCCTCTCCTCTTTTTCGTCCCATCTCCTCCGTTTCAGGATCTCCCTTCTCTCATTGAGTCCTATACGTTTCACTTTTCCACAACCTGTCGAACCACATTCAGCGTTTCTTCTTCATCTGCCTGCTCTGGAGATGCTGCCTCTCCGCTTACAGGAGCGAAGCGTCACCCTCTCCTTTGTTTCCCACAGGTTTGAAGTAGGGATAGACCGATTATCGGCCGATTATCGGCGCCGATATTCAGCATTTTGACGCAAATCGGCATCGGCCTTTTTCTTTAATCCGACGGCCGATAAGAGATCAATTTAAAACTGGGTTATTTTGGCTCTGATGGAGCCACGCCTCTCTGTCTGCAGCCACTACTCTGTCTCCAGCATTGTCCCACCCACAGCACCATCTGATTGGTTACACACAGAGCCATGGCATGGGTAACAGCCAATCAGCAGTGAAAGCTGTGCATGCTCAGTGCTGCTCACACACGCCGCGGCGAGGAGAAATAGTTTCGCCGAGTGGAGAAGCTGCGGAGGGCAGATATACGTTTCGAAGATAAGTTAACGCAGCAGACTCTCCTGAAATTGTAATAAACATCCCAGTCCTTTACAACTCACAACTACTAGTAACGTTACCATGAGCCCAAAACACAAACATAAGCGGCAACTCTGCTCGCTCGCAGTCCCTCCAGAGGTGTCTGTTAACTGAGACCCATTGTGGCGTATACGCTACAAAATATCATGTTGTCTTTAGAGCGTCATAACTCCGTAATGGTTTGCACGAGAAACTTTTCCTCTTAAACTAGAGAAACGGGGCTAAATAACGGTACCCTGCTTGCCCATGTGAGCGATTTATTTCTGACAACAAAACGAATGCGTAAAGTTGTAAAATATGTGACTAGATGTCTCCTCGTCTCCGTGGCGCATTTCTCCGTTTTGTTTATGTATATTGTCAGTAACATTTCAGTTATATTTAAATTTTGGAACATTTTATTTACTGTATAAAACTTCAGGGAGATATTTATTTGTTTAAGTTTTCATTTATCCCTAAGACATGCTGCTGAGCCTGGGAGCTTCCTGCACTTTTTGTTAAAATTTTAAAACAGATGTTTATTATTATTATATTATACATGTTGCAATTCTGAAAAGCTGTTTAATAAACATATGCTTAAAGGCATTTAAAAGAAGTTAAGTGTTGGTGTTTGTATTATTCAAAATTTTGACACCAGTATTTTCACTTTTACTGCAAATGAATATCGGCTCCGAATATCGGTTATCGGCCTCCTTGACTACTAATAATCGGTATCGGCCCTGAAAAAACCATATCGGTCTATCTCTAGTTTGAAGTGAAACCGGCAGTGATAGAAAGACAAGACAGCCCGTAGAGCGGTTTCAACAGGAAGTGATTTGTAGATATAATGGCCTCACCACAGTCACCCCTGGCAGCCACTCAGCCTTTAAACTAGTTGTGTTTTCAGTTATTTAAATCTAAAATCCTCTTTTATGCTCTGGTGTTTTAATTCCCACACTGGAAACCTTGCCGCCTGCAGAGTGAAGGTCACCGTTTAAATCCCACATCATTCGCATTTACACTAATGACGGACATGAACACGCTCACTCACATGAATTAAGGTCGGTGTCGCTCTCTTTCTGTTATTCTATCTCTCCCACATCCACTCTGAAAGGAGACACTTAGAAGTCTTTCATTCTTGTCATGTAGTGAAACTGTTCACGCCCGATTGAGATGACAGGCCGCGCTTCCTCTTAATGCAACAGCGTTCTGCGCTCTTTTGAGAGAAAAAAAGTGTGAAATTGATCGTTTTCATGAGGCATTTAGCAGTTTCTCTGATGAAGAAGAATGAAGTCATTTCAAGTTTGCACAAAAGCAACAACGCCACTGTTCTTGAATGTCACCTTTATTTATTTCCACCCTGACTGGAGCTGTCTATCAAACACATAGCAAAGGACCACTGACCACCGTGAGGCTCACATTTCTGATGCATCTAAATTTGACTAATCCAATTTGCTTTTTGTCTTAAAACAGAAACGTATTAATGAATATATGTAGGTCGGAGAAAGTTCAAGCCAGCCAGAATCTATAAATAAAATGCCAAGATACTGATAAGATTCCTCACAGTGCTCTGGTTGGCGTTCAACACTGAAGCCAGGTGATATGTGCAATCACTCAATCACACTGTGTTCATACTCAGGACAAATGATTACGCAACGTCCATCGGTCAGCTGCTTTGCTCTTGAGCCTGAGAAGGTCTTTAAGTCGACCTGGACTTGGCATGAACGTCACTTTTAGTGAAGAGTGTGCACTTTTTTGCAGAAGCATGTCCTCTCACCTGAGGTAGGAAAGAATCGTTAGATTACTATTTCACTTGCATGGGATCTTTTTTTTTCCTTTTATTATTCTAAAGCCAATGTGTTTTTACAAATATATCATATTCCACATATTCCAATCCATCCCATAAAGACAATTTGGTAGACAGCAATGCACAACTAAACCTGAACTAAAATATATTTACGTCCCTTTAAGACGGATTTACTACACTTAACAAGCACTTTAAGGTGGTTTATTTGAGTGGATTTAATGGAATTAGATAAGAGTCTGCATTTTCTATGGGAATAATCTTCCTTCTAATCAAGTTAATTTTGTATGAGGGACATGGGATTAATAAATACTTTTTTTTGCTTTTCCCTACAAGAGGAGACTTGTGGGTTGTGTGTAAACAGTCAGAAAAGAAACACAAGACAACCTAAGGTTCACATTCTGAACCAAGTTTTGGATCTGATGAGAAATTCAGAATAGCACAAGAACCTTTATGGAAAAAGTGACTAAAACATGAGAGTGACATTACATGACATCACTACCTGATACCGAAGGGGAGCGAGCTGATACAAAACCTTGCAGCTGATGCAGAGCCAGCACATAACCCGCAATGAATGCTGCCTTTGTGAGGCTTCCTGTGCCGTCTGAGAAGTGTGGATTTGCTTTTGAGGCTGCACTTTGTGTTTTTGTAATGAATCGTGTTATGCTGCGAGGTGTTTCAGAGCCACGCGTGCTTTGTCTCTCTTGCAGTCACACATATTAAAACTCCTGACCAGCAGCTGCGATGAGGCGGCGAGCGTTCCCCGGCCAGATGTGGCACCAGTAGCAGAGTGATACCGGGAGACAGAGGGGCCCTCAGTGAACCCCCCAAGTGCTTTGCATGCGCACACACGATACATTGTCATTACTCTTGAGCGGTTTCCAGGAGTACGTTGTTAACAAGTCATTGTTCGCTTCTCGGTGCGGAGAATCAGAGCGAACGCAACAAAGCGAGGACAATACCGCCAAGCAAAACAACGTGGGGGGAAAAAATCAAAGTGCTTCTTAATGAAAGAGGAGAAAGAAAAAAAACATGGATTGGAAAGCACAATGCGGAGCTTGGGGGCGCCGAGTGCAGATGGGAGAAGGGAAGGAGGCAGAGTGGGATAAGAAACCCACATGGCACTCTGATTGAGGAGGGACAGAAATAAGCTCATATCAAACATAACAAGGGCTCCCACTCTGGCCTTGTTATGAAATCCCATGACTTTTCCATGATTTCCCATTATGCACTTTTAATTTTCTCATATACAGGGTCGTCCATAAAGTTGGAATAATTTGCAAATGTCTTGTCTTTTATAGCGCCAAACAAATGTTATGCATGAATTAATTTCACCTGGATCATTTCAATGTATTTATTGTATGATTAATTGTGTTTTAACTGTTTCCTTAATTAACTGTGTTTTTAATGAAGTATGTACCTCTTTTACGGTGAGCCGAAGACAATTTTCCCCAATGGTGGACAATAAAGTTTTATTGTATTGTATTGTATTGTATTGTATTGTATTGTATAATTGTGACACATAATCACACACCTGGTAAAAAGTGATTACTGATGCATTTAGATAGGAATAAACAGAGGATTGTGTCTGAAAACAAAATATTCCAACTTTATGGGCAAAAGTTTATTTGACACACAGACAGACAGATCATTGTAAGACTAGTTAGCGGGTCCAGTAATGCCTCAGCATCCTACCAGTCCATACAACGGGGCCTCTCAAGGGACTCGTGAGAAGGATTTAGATAATCCAGGATAAATTCTCAGAAATCTTTTAATATTCAGGAAATTCGGTGGCCGCTGAGAAACCCCGCGGCAATACCAAACACAGTCTGGCGGTCGAACTGT